>NW_019727090.1:1015647-1113160 GCF_002891405.2 Cryptotermes secundus
TTGGACCGATTATGTGAGAAATGAAGAAGTGTTAATTAGAGTCAGTGAGCAGAGGAATATCCTACACGAAATAAGAAAACGGAAGGCTAATTGGATTGGTCATGTTTTACGCAGAAACTGCCTTCTAAAAGAAGTTATCGAAGGAAAGATAGAGGGGCGGATAGAAGTGACAAGAAGACGAGGAAGAAGACGTAAGAAGATGCTGGATGACCTTGGGGACAGAAGAGAATATTTTCACTTGAAGGAGAAAGCTCTAGATCGCATCAAGTGGAGGAACTGTATTGGAAGAGACTGTGGACCTGTCGTCTTGACAGATTACAGATGAATGAATGAAGAAAGGAGAGTTGATTGCAACTAGATAAGATTAAGGTAGATCATTTATGTTATTTTTTGTTGTTTTGAATAAATGTTTTTTTTTATTTTTTTGTTAGAGGCGTTTCATTGATTCAGGAAGGGTCATTTCTGTAGGGACATATCCTTGAACAGGTACCCTATACCGTACCCCTCCTGGCCATAACACCATTTCCTTGCATGGTGCCATTATTTAAGTTACCAGTTGGTATCATGCGAACTCGCTGCTCCAGTACCGCCTGGAAAGCTTAGTAAGTCGTTTGTTACTGCACGTTTTGAGTCTTATTCAGTGCTTAGCTAGTACGTGATTTTAAGACTGACGTGACATTTCGTTTGTGAGGCTGCTTCATAATTTTAACTTTTTGTTTCTTTAACAAAAGCAAACTCCGTGGCTTGAGTCCGCAAGCGAACTATCCTGACCGAGCGACCGCCGCTCGTCGGCGAAGTTAGTGCCAGCTTTAGCAGATAGAGGATGCCGCGTGATCAGCGCAACTAATTTCTACGGCCATTAATTTTGGTTTTCTAGACCGGAGCCACTGTTCCCTTGAAACAGTTCCTCACGAGGCTGAGTGGACCCCTTTCCAGGCCAACTACTTCTAAGGAAATCTGGTAGCGCCGCGAATCTAACCCAGGACCTCAGTATCTGTAGCCAGTAACTCTGACCACTAGTGACTAGACCACAGAGGTGGTCCTTTCCTTTCACGGTTCAAAATAATTTAAAAGATAATACAACGAAATGTTTCCTTGTAGCTGCCGTTCTCTGGGTTACCATACTTGTTGGTATTCCTGGTGGACGTATAAAGTGACAGCAAATCAGAATTGTATGGAAGAAGATTGAACTGTTGAATCAAGTGGCTTCAGATATTTCTGTGGACTAAGTCCGTACTGAGTGTGCCAGCCGATATTTGTGTCGGTGTTTATCTAACTTGGCACCGATGTTCATTGTTAGCCTTCCTGTAGTCTTGTGAAACGCCGAGGAGAATGAACTTCAGCACTGAGGGCAACGGTTATCGAGAATGAAACATAATCTATCAACTGAAGATACTGCTTTTTCGAACTCATGAAACAGTTTGTAAATGTGTTACTTAGGATCTTATAAGGAGCAAATCAGGGATTATTCAACATGTAGCTGTGGTGTACCAGCTTCAACCCACGAATTTAATTCCTAGAACGGGGTTGTTTTGACAGTACAATAACTCAGGCGATTACACCAAACATATAGAATATGCCGAAGAAGAATCCTATTTATGACTGTGTATGCTGTGTGAGTAGTTTCGACGTACAGAAAATATTGTGATGAGGGTTGAGAGAATAAGGGAACTAGAGAAACCCACTGCTAAGCAACGACTGTGTGAACACGCAACAATACCCGAGCCATCGCTTAGCAACGTACGCATGCAGCAATGGAGGAACTGTTTTCTATGCAGTCCGTGCCGAGGTTGCATAAGGATACAGTGTTAAGTTGTTTGCAAAATACCGTGTGGAGGCAGGGTTGAATATCTCCCCCGTGACTCTGCGGATCGTAGGAGGTGACGAAAAGGAAGTCTCAAATCTGAGAGAGTAAAATATGGTTCCCAGGGACTCGGACCCGAAAAAGACTGCCCTGGAAAGGCCAGCAGCATATACAAAAGACAGACCCGTCTGTGTGCAGTAGCAGAGTCCTGCTGAAACCAGCCTTTGCCATTTTTCTTATGTTAACTGTGGAAAGAATTGCCCGAGAAGGACCTGTACATATCTTTCGCAAATAATGGTTTCAGTAAACCTCCTCCTTGCACTTACACCACACTAAACTTTCACTGGATGGAGCGGGACTTCATGGGTTACATGTGGATTCTGTGAACTCCACTGGCGATTATTTTGCGTATTTATGTATCCTGCAAGTGGAATCACGCTTCAAAAGAAAATATCAACTGCGGATCGATCTCATCTTCGACGACAGACTGTATAAACCAACTGGAAAAACGATACCTGCTAGCTGGATTGCACGTCTGCAAGGCTTGCGTGGATTACTATTGTTTTGTAGGGTCTAAGCTTCAACATCTTTGTTGCCCTTCTTGTATTAGACTTGGACATTCCAGTCTCTTGATCTGTTTCAATGATTTTCTAGGCGTAAGTTCAAATCTGGCCCCAATGTCATATTACTTCTCAGTAAACACTCGTCACTTATGTTTGTGCTTGTCTAATGAGAGTCTTGTTCTAAGTTTATTAATGAAATTGTAAATTGTTTGTCTGCTGGGAGGAACTCTTTCATTACGAAATTTTTTCCGACAATTTCCAGCAGATCGTATTTCACGTAGGTGTCATGCAGAAATATACAGTGCTGTAAAATATACCGCGCCATAGCGTAACAAACTGCTTATTTTAACTGACACCAAACGGCTAATGGAGTTGATGACCGCCGTCCACTGCTAAGAAATCATGAATTTCCACGTATAAACTGCATTGCTCGCCGTAAAACATTATGCCTCAAGCGGACTACAAAGTTAATAATATCCCGTAATTACAAACGTTATCGGCCATCCGGCAAATTTTGTATGCGCCTCGCAGGAAGCTGAAAACCGGTCAACATAGTTCAAAAAGTCTCTGCAACTTAGCGGGCCGCACTGAAACTGGCCGTATATGCGGCGTGCTGTACTTTCCACGGCCATGGTATACACCATTGTAAAGAATTGGATCCCTGTTCCTATAAGGCAGGCCAGATAATGAGAATTCGCTTACAGAATTTCTTTTTATGGACCTCCAAATGTTAATTCGTGAGGTCTAAACATGCAGTAGTTCTTAATAAATAGTTAGATACCTTTGAAGTTTTGTCGATGGTCATTCAAAGGGAAAGTCAATTGTACTGATCTTATAATTAGGGAGGATTTCGATGAAACATGCAAGAGTAAAGTTTTGTACCTCACCTGCCTTGGATGTATCCATAATTTATTAAGGTGCTGCCTTTTATTCCTGTCCCATTTGATGTAAAATTGTTATTGATACAGAAATGGGGCAAATAGATGAAGTGGAAATAATGAGAGTAATGAAAGCTGATTCCGGTCACGGTAGCCCAGCGGTCTAAGGCATGTACTGTCTTCGCTCGCTTGGAAACCGGGATCGTGCGTTCGGATCTTGTTCCTGTGAGGTACGAACTGAATTCTTATATATTATTCTTGCCCAATCCCGGTCACGGTAGCCCAGCGGTCTAAGGCATGTACTGTCTTCTCTCGCTTGGAAACCGGGATCGTGGGTTCGAATCCCACTTAGGGTATGGCTCTCGCTTGGAAACCGGGATCGTGGGTTCGAATCCCACTTAGGGCATGGATGTTTAGTTTTTGTGAGTTTGTGTACAGGTAGAGACCTTGCGACGAGCTGATCACCTGCCCAAGGAGTCCTACCGAATGTGTAAGATCTAGAAAAACCGAAGTGAACGGAGAAGTTCATGGAGGTAGGCCTAGGCCCACTGGGGTTGTAGTACCAAGGAAAAAAAATGAAAGCTGATTTCTGTATTTTAAACATTATAGTTGGTTAGGTATGTACTATGCTCTGTGCTAAAGCATTTGTTACTCTGGTCTTCAGAAAGAATAATTTCGGTTGCATGGGCCAGATGGTGTAGTCGGTATAGCTACTGGTTACATATTCAGAGGTCCGGGTTCGATTCCCGGCACAACCAGATTTTCTGAGAAGTAGTGTGTCTGTAATGGGGTCCACTCAGCCTCGTGAGGATAATTGAGGAGCTCTTTCAAGGAAATGGCGGTTCCGGTGTAGAAAACCGAAGTTAACGGCCGTGGGGATTCGTTGCGCTGACCACGCGACACCCTCTAGCCGCTAAAGTTGACACTCATTTCACCGACAAGCGGCGGTCGCTCGATCGGTATATTTCGCTTGCGGACCAAAAACCACAGAGTTTAGTTTTAGTGTAGGTCCGTTCTTAGCGCCCCTAGTGTGTGTTTGTCCTGTAATGTGAAAGACCAGGTTTCACATTCACACACAGCAACAGGCATCTTCATGGGTTTAGTATTTTAAATATTACATAATTTAGAGAACAGATGGCTAAACAAAAAGTTTCCGAACTGAATTTTAGTTAAGTATTCACGAATTTAATTTGACCATTAGTTCGTAGGTGACTGAAATTTAGGCCACCTCCTGTTTTTTCAGACACTGTATATGAATCAGATGTTGCTGGTTCTACCGTCTCATGCGCAACACGACTTTCAATAAAAGTTACTTAAAGTTATTCACTACATGTTTCGATCAGTATGGTCATCAGTAGATGTTTCAAAACTATACTCGAGAAAGCTGTTGTTATCGTGGCTTTGGTTATTATTACTATATGGTCCAGTGTATGGGCACGTGCATTCGAAGTAATGGGTTTTCTTGTTGTGGTATGCTTTGTGTTTTTTACGAACATGTAGTGAAAAACTTTTAAAAACTTGGAAGTTATGTGATGCGTAAAACTTTTAAATTGAATAACTTTTAGTAAGTTTTATAGAAACACGTGTTGCACACGAGACGGTGGAACCAGCAACACTTGATAGTAAGTGAGGTGCAGCAGGATTCTGCATTATTTTACTATATTTGAACTTCGCAACGTGGCAAAGTATTAAGACCCCCAAAATATTCCTGTCGCCATGAAATCATCGAGCTTCGCGATGTACGGACAAGTTGGCAGGTGGGTGTCAAACGTGTGACTTAGGTTGCGGGAGAGTACGATACAGTTGAGACGTGTTCTGACGTGGCTTCTAGGAGCCACCTACAGTATGCAGCCCGTGATTAGATTATTATTTAATGCGTCGCAACGATTGCCACTCATGTTTTATCTCTAGGGATAGGGCACCGTGATACACGTACAACAAACACCACGTGTGCCAGTCTCTGTGTGGCTCTAGGAAGAAGAAGAAGAAGAAGAAGAAGAAGAAGAAAAAAAGAACTCAGTGGTTTTAATTCGCAAGCTAACTATACCGACCGAGCGCCCGCCGCTGGTCGGCGAAGTTAGTGCTTACTTTTGCGGATAGAGCGCATCGAATCCCCACGGCCGTTACCTTCGGTTTCCTAGACCGGGCTCTAGGAAGAATAGAAGAGGATAATTGTTGGTTACAGAAAAAAAGTAGCAGGGTCCTTATATTTGTTGACCGGTTCATGGCAGGGTGCTAGGCGCATACGAATTTTGTCGATGAATCAAGATGCCCGTTGGCCGATGACTTTAGACGGCCGACTTCCGATCAGACTGACAGGTCGTAAGTCGATCTGGGCCTATGTCGGCCATATATTTATTAACAGTATTTTTTAACCTCTCTAATATTTTTTATCATCTTTATAATGTATTTTTAAAAACTTTTACATTTTAATCATCTTTTATTTTTCATTTCTTTGCGGTCGTAAGTCGTCGACCAAGTGTAATTACAATTCACAGATAAATGAGGTGCTGAAAGCGCTGTCCTCTGCACGTAGACATTGATCACATCGGCGGAAGACGTTATAAACCGCTCTTTTCCAACCTGCCTTTGTTTATTTCAGCTCAGTCGGAATGGTGATATCCCTGTTACCACCTTAGGAGAGTGTATGATGGCCACTGCAAGTTGTCCTCACTGATCAAACTAAGGAAGATCTGTGTAGGTACGGGAAACTAGCTGGGTCGGTTTGCATGAGTCTCAGGGTAGCGATGCCGAAGAAAGTGGTATTCTGCGAGTTGATCCAATTGACGTTTATTCACCTTTCTGTTCTCCAAACAACACTGTTAAATTAATGTATCCTTATGCTTTAAGTTATAGCGTTACACGAGCTGCAAGCTAGGTCTCGGAGCGTGCAAGGGTCATGTCCGCTCACTTCGGAATATGGTGAAAGTCTCTCTTTTGTGGAATGGCTTGCACACCCCACGCCGGGAATTCGAATTCTCCATGGTGTGGACATATACATGTCATCCCATCTTCCGTAAGGAAGCTGAACGAGGCAAGTCAATCATACATTCACAGGCAACTGTAACAAGTTCTGACCTGTCTTTCTCATTGACCTTCCTTTTAGGCGCGTCCGGTTCCCTGTACCCGAGCTAAATTTATGACTGCTCGTAAATGTCAGAACTCCGGACTCCTTGGTCCTGCAAGAATCTAGAAATTTCAACATAAACACCGTGTTGCACTTCCCAGACAATGAAATACGGTATTAAATATCAATAAATTTCCAGTAATATCGAAACATAAGACTTTTGAAATTAAAATTACCGAGAATTAATTAGAAATTAATTTCATGGTTATCTATAATCATCCAAATAAATAAGGGCTCAGAATGATAAGCGTCAGTTATGATTTACCGTTTGATTTACCATTTTTTTTTATTTGGTGCTTCGGTTAGGGGGTTACTGTTGTAAACTGTGTTCTTCAGACAACCCCAGAAGAAAAAATCAGGAGTAAGATCGGGTGAACCTGCTGGCCAGGTGCCACTGCTGATAATTTTGTCCCCGAAGACATCGGACAAAGCCTGCGTATACGTGCAGTGTGGGCAGTAGCTGAGTCTTGCTGGAACCAGCCATAGGGACTTTTTATCTCTTAAGTATGGAAATAATTGCTCCAGAATGACCAGGGCGTATCTTTCGCAATTAATTGTTTCATTAGAAAGCACAAGTCCAACAGCCCTTGTTGCACTTATAGCACACCGGACACCAATTTTTACTGGATGGGGCGGGATTTTCTGGGTTAGATATAGATTGTGTGAACTCCAGTAGCGATTATTTTGTGTATTTATGTGTCTCTACAGTGAAACCACGCTCCATCACAAAAGAATGCCAATTGCAGATCGACGTCGCCTTCAACGTCAGACTGCATAAACCAACAGCAAAAATGAACCCTGCTAGCAGAATGGCGCGGCTGCAAGGCTTGCATGTGTTACTGTTGTTTTGTAGTGTCTAAGCTTCAACAGTTGTGTTGCCTTTCATGCATTAGACTTTGACACTCCAGTCTCTTGAGCTGGAAGTTCCAGTGATAAGGTAGTATGTTCAAGTCTGGCGCCAGTGTGATATTACTTAGTAAACACTCGGCGCGTGTGTTTTTGTTTCTTTCACATTAAGATTTTGTTGTTTTGCGTTTATTAATCAAATTGTTAATTTTGTGCTGGGAACTCTTTCATCACGAAATTTACGTTGGCACTTTCAAGCAGATCGTATTTCACGTAGGTGTCATACAGAAATACATGTTGCCCTAAAGTATACCGCACCATGATGAAAGAAACTGATTGAGAAGAAACGGGATTTGGAGGAGGTAAATGCCTCCCATTGCTGACACGTCATAAATTCCCACGTATAAACCGAACTGCTTGCCGTGAAACACAATACCGTCAAGCGGTCTGCAAGTAAAGAAGTTTCTTTAATTCAGAACGTTATCGGGCATCAGGCATCGAAAAAATTCGTATGCGCCTTGCAGACGGTGGTGTACTGGTTGGCGTGAAGCGCAGAGCCGTGAATCCGTCAACAAAGGTGAGAATGTCTCTGTGTAACGTAGAGCTTCTCACTTATTATTATTTCTGCTGATATTGTTAGGGATATTTTAGACGAATTATTTTATTTTGATGTCAGTAGCCGGAGTATGAAGTGCCGAATGGTGGGTCGATAGATAATTAGAAGGGTTCTGGACGTGAGGGGTTATTTTATTTTATTTCACATTCGCTCATACAATCACCCAAATTACAATCTGACGATTACTGCTATCTGCAGTATCACAATTAGTCCACTCCCAATGCCAGAATACAACTGACTGGCTGACTCTACGTCTCGACTCGGCGACTGTTACAGTACAACTCAGTACAACTCTGCGGTAGCCACACTAGAACTGACTGTGAATAGCCTTCGCTGCTCCGTATGTAGCCTCGATCGGACAATACGGGAAAACGGCCACGTAATAGGCACCCTTTGCATGGCGCCGTGNATGGTAATATTCTGGCATTTGCCTATAGGGATCGAGGAAAACATTTTCTCAGACGCTATTTTTTTTCTCCTTGGCACTACAGCCCCAGTGGGCCTAGGCCTACTTCCATGAACTTCTCCGCTTCAGTTTTTCTAGATCTTACACATTCAGTAGGACTCCTTGGGCGGGTGATCAGCTCGTCGCAAGGCCTCTACCTGTACACACGCACACACACACACACACACACACACACACGCTCTCAGACGCTATTAGTAGCTTAAATTCACGGCCGCTTCCTCTCACATTCCTTCCAGTTGTGTTTAAGGACTGTAACTTGCGGTTAAATGCGCTGTTAAATCGGGCATAAATAAAACTGTTACCACTGTTAAACGTGAATAATGTTCCATTACCAAAGGACTACCGCATTAAGGCGTACTGGTGACGTAATCGTAGCAAAGTATAATTGAGCAAATTTTGGTCTTGACAAAAATTAAAAGTTTAGTGAAACTCTTAACGTCACGTGTTGAGAGTTGCTGCAGCTGTCCAAAACAGTTCACTCTGCATGTCAGGCAATTTACAATTACGTTTTTACTACTTGTTAGAAGTTGTTGGTCACTTGATGTAAATTTTAACTCGTTATGTTGTATGTGCTGTGACAAGGGATAATGTTTATGTATGTATGTAGCTGAGGATACACTTGTAGAACATCTGTGGCATATTGATATCCAGACTGGATTAGATGTCGTTTGTGTGGAAAAAGTTGGGATGGATATTGCAAGTAATTTTCTGGACTAATATTTTTATCGTATTTTTTTAAGGAAGTACCTGCAGTAAGCGCCGGTCACAGTAGCCGCTCGGTCTAAGGCATGAAATGTCTGTTCGCTCGGACGTTGGGATCTTGGTTTCGAATCCCACTTAATGCATGGATCTTTGGTGTGTGTGTATGCTTTTATTCTGTGTTTGAGTTCTGTGTTTAGGTAGTGGCTTTGCAACGAGCTGATCACTCGTCCAAGCAGTCCTACAGTCTGCGTAAAATGATTACGAAACTGAGTGAGAGGCTAGGGCCCCTCGAATGGGCTGGAAGAACCATTGAAAGGGCGAAAAAATACACGCAGTAACCGCATGTTTGAGGTCATGTTTGTCCATCTGTCTTTCTGCACTTCTCCGAACTTACTCAAGGAATTTCGATTAAAAGTGTCACTGGAATCCGCGCTAATAATTCTTTGGAAAATGAATTTTGATTACAGTCTTACGTAACACTTAACACGAAACCCAAATTGAACTTAACCAGTCTTCCTAATAACGGCTTACCGGCAGAATATTGATGCTAGACATAAAATTAGTATTTACAGTTAAATTATGAACATCAGGCAACAACATCCTCAGGCTGTTTTTTCTTACCACTATAGAAACTCGATAGAGAGAGCAGAGTTTTCCTTCACAGCTGGTAGTCTTGAAATAACATCCTGGAGCGTACTAGCTTGTCGGGCGTGATATCCTGGGGTCTGGTTTCGGCAGAACTCACGGACTCCATTTTCAGGGTCAGGTGGAGACAGTACTTCCATTAAAATGACTGTAGACTACATGGCGTCACCTCCCAGAAGGTAATGCTTTTGTATATATTGTGCTTGAAGGTCCTTAGCTTAAAACTTGCGCCAGATTAGTTCACATTTTACAGCATATTTTTCTAAAATCAATGTTAATAGTAGCTTTCTTTCTAGCCTTACTTTTCTGACCAACATTGTTTCGACCATGCGTGCTGCATATCCTCTCATTCTCTGTGACGGGATCACATAAATGTCACAACAACATGCTCATATAAAGTTTCAAGTTTAAGAATTATATGGATACGAATTGTAAGCTTCAGGTTCCGCTGTTCATATATTTGACGACTCCGTATCAGCTGCTCAGTTTCAGTTGTGGCTAGGAATGGCCAAAAAAAAAATTCCAACGCTGTCATCGGGGATTGAAGCTCCAGTATTCTAACAGCGGATTTAATAAAATGAGAATGTAACCCAAAAATCTTTATTGCAGTTTTGTGTAACGTACTCTGCTTCCTAATTTATTACAAATATTTACTTCGCAGATTCAGACCCATTCGTTATCAAGGCACATCGCCCTAAGTACCACACGTCGCGTAGCCAGAAATTAATCTCCGTTGGTTTTTTGAAGCATACATTATATCAGAAAATGTTTTAATTGCAAGTTTGTGAAACCAATTTTTGTTGTGGTGGTTTATGAGGAAATTGAAAACTCGCCACCAGCCTCAGCCATATAAATCCAGTTCATACCTCACCAGTTGCCAGTTTTAATATTATCCTTGCATTTTTACCTAGGTGTCACATGGTCTCTTTCACTATCTTTACATACGCCCCGGAATAGAAATGACAACATTTGTCCTCAGGTGTTGTAACCTTGTACAATGTTCCATGGGTGGGGGGATAACGCATCCTATTGGTTGATTTTGGAATGACGCGGATTTCTTTGTTCGAATGCGCCGTAGAGGCTATGTATACGGGACCTCACAGGACAGGCTTGGCCGCAACGGTTAGAAGCGATGTTGGCTGGAGCTGAGGAGGGAGTTTGGAAGGGGTAGATGTGGTTGGAATAGTTTCAGCCAGGAAGTAGGGGCGCTGGTGTTCCAACTGCTTCAGTGTGTGCGCGTTAGCTGGAGAGTGAAGTAGTGAAAGCATGTTCGAGTTTGACTTAGGCAACGAAGAGCTCATCAAATGGTTGTTAAGTTGTTGCCAAAGAAAGAGAAGGCGTCTAGTGTGGCAGGTAATTTCAAGCCTAATGTGATTAAAAACCATATTATATTTGCGTGTGATGAAACATTATATGTAGCCAGCGTAGTAACTGGAATTTACGTAGAGTAGGAGAGCGGAACTACTTTTTAGAAGTCCGACTGTCGATTCTGAAGTACGTAGAACTGTTGTCAGCCATCGTCTCTGATGTGTTGAAATATCGCATGGAGAGAATTTTTCTGTTCCGCGGAAATAGGGCGTGAGAGTGTGTATGGAATTTGGATAGGCGCGATTGCAGTGGTGTGATCTCGGGTTTAAGCCGTAGCTTACGACAAGTTTGACGGGATTTATTAACAAGACACATAGAAACTTATTGCTTTGCATGTTTCCGTACCGGAAGTGCCCAATCATATTTTATCCACACCGATAAACTTCTTAGATTCTTTGCATAAACAACTTCGTATCTTATGTTGCGTAACAAGACTGAAGAATGACGCCATTGATTTGTAGAACAGATAGCGGGCGCTGATGGAATTAACGTGGACGCGATGCTGCGGACAAACCTTTTTATGTGTAGAAAAGATGAGGGCCTGTGATACATGCGCATGTTTAAATGTGAAGTAAAGATGAGGATATGTAAGGCGGGGATTTCAAGCAACCTTGAATCGAACCAAAGAACACTGGTGAAATTTGTACCATAAAGAAGGATAATTTATTGCCTGTGAGCATAAAAGAATAAAAACGTTACACTTCAGTTTTCAGAAAATCGACGTGGCGTTTATATGTCAGATTCCCCTCCTCTAAATAACCCCTTCAGTGAGTCATTTTGCATAATAAAAGTAGTCGAAGGATGCCATCCAGCTCTTCGGTCATCCTGACGCAACAAACGATACATCGTAGTTTAAGCAGTAGAGTCGCAAGGCAGTTTCCAAGTACACAGTTGTAATAATAAAAATGTTGCAGTAATTTTGAGGTACCAGAAATAGGAAGATAATATGTTCACGGTGTAAAACCAGCGGATTTCCAAACATAAGGCGAATGGGGAATATGAAACATATATGGATTTTTTTTTAATGTTTCTCACTGTGTTATAAAATAAGTCAATTGTAATTACGTTGGATGGACCTACCCGGATGACTAAATTGTTGATCTGTAGAGTGGAGCTACTTTAATTACTTTGCAGAACGAAGGTACTTGCCATCCTCCAAAGAGAGGCAATTGTTACATTATGGTACAATAAAGTAAATTAGCCTTACTGTACAATGAGAGTCGATGCGAGCATCTTTTACGGTAATGTTGGATCTCGGGAATTAAGTTACTGGTGAAATACGAAGGAGTGATTATGTCATGTTCGAGTGCTGTAGTTTAGGAAACAGTTTCCATGTTCAGCATATTACAAGATACATACTCTAAAATTCAACAGAATTGCAATATTGAATTTACTAATGAATTCATGTTGGGAGCGCTAAAGCTCAAGCGGTTAGTCGCTGGCTTCCCACCGCGGCGGCGGCGGCCCGGGCCTGGTCAAGTGGGATTTGTGGTGGACAAATTGGCTCTGGGGCGGGTTTTCTCCGAGTACTTCAGTTTCCCCTGCCAGTCTTCATTCCACCAAATTCTCCATCATCATAATCACCCGATACAGGCTATAATAGGGCAATCAGTGGCCTCCGTGCCGAGTGGACCCAGTTGGACTCCACCCCCCACTAAGCGAATTAAAAAAATGAATCCACCTTAGTCAGTTCAATAACTACGGTATATATATTATTCATAGATTGTTGTGTTCTCTACGTTAGTACCATCACCATTAACTTTACTTTGAAAACGATAAAATGCAGGCAAATTTCGACCAAGTCGATGCGAAACCCAGTCTGACGGTCCATGCTATGTAGCCACGCCAGATTTTTACTGTTGCGAAGTTCCCAAGGTTAAGATTTCGATCTATTTACCAAGGAATGAAAAGTATTATGTATTGGCTGTTAAATAAAATTAATAATTACGTGGGTCTTATTGCAATTCTTCATGGCAAGATCGAAGAAAAACGTAGTTGTGAAGTCTCTGTCGTGATCGAAGTTGATGGTGGGTTAATTGAATTATGTTGGGCGAACGGTAGCATAACAATTCAGTGATGATAGTTGGCTAGTCAAGGCGTGCATTTCGGACACATACCTAATAATCACTGTAGAATAGAGAATTTATTGAACAGTGTGTCTTTTAGCATGTAGACCCTCTGCTGGTCTACGAACGCGAAATAAGCAAATATGCAAGAACCGTTACAGAGTAACGGCTTCGAAAGAATCTATTCCGTGTGGAGGAGTGGTCGTCTACTTCCACCATAGTCCAGCGAGTCGTAGAGGGCGACGGAAAGGGTTGTTTCGAATCTGGGACAGTAAAATATGGTCGCGTGTCCCACGGGACTCGAATCCGAGAATAAGGCAAGGGCCAGCAGCAGTCGGAACCCCGTCGAGAGACACTCTTAACAGGTGACGGTATTTGAAATACCACTGCATGTAGGGAGCATTTAAAGAAATGTTTCTGATTTCACGGGTGCGCCATTTGCAAAACGATTAACAACAACAAACTTGTTAAGATTAACTTAAGTAAATTAAGATCAATGATAGTGATACAAGGGAAACACAAATGTGCATTTGGTAAACCGGTTTATTTCAGCGGAGTACACATATAGCAACTACTTCAAATGTCTGTTATCCACATTGTGATCAAACACGAAAAGTGATTCTAATGTCACACACAGGCTCAACGATTCCTGCATGGCGTAAATAGGCCATTGAAATAATGGATATTACTCTTCCCGTGTGGAGGTGAGGTCGAATACCTCCACTGTAGCCCTGCTAGTCGTAGGAGATGACGAAAAGGGAAGACTGGAATGTGAGACAGTAAAATGCGGTCTCTAGTCTCACGAGACTCGAACCCGAGAATGAATGCGCTGACGAGGAGCCAGGAGCAATTGTAAACGACAGAACTGTCATCGTCAGAGAGCGCTCCACGTTAACAAACCTCAACAGTCTGACAGTAAAATATCTGGTCGTAAGCCTCCAGTGGGTGCTATATTCCAAGACACAAGCCGACCGATCGTCGATATTAATATAGCACTCGGATATGGTCACTAGGTCCAGGGGACTCGGACCCGAAAATGGCTGGGCTGGCGAGGGCCAGGAGCAATTGTAAACAGACATCCGTCAGAGAGAGCGCCCCACATCAACAAATCTTAAGCCCCAATGGGTGCTTTATTTAAAGACAGACTGGCCGACTGACCGACTGTCGTAATATAAGACCGATTCAGAACTTAGTGAATTTTACAAGGTGGACACCGGTCGTATATTTATATACACATATTTGTGGCGTGCCAGGAATCCGGAATTGTTGAAATCATGATTTCCTAGCCAACGAGTGATGTTCCCGCTACAACCGGAACGCATCCATTACTATACAGCGGCGAGCAAGCTAACAGTGGAGTTTCCAATCGCAATGTGACTTTGACTAAATAGTAGCGAGCGGAATCAACCCTTCGACATGGTGTTCCCTATTGACTCAAAATGCAATTTATAAGACTCTAGTTTCAACAAGACACGAGTTTAGTTTGTAGTTGCACTTAGAAGAGTAGTCAGCCTTAAGTTTGGCAGTAATTGTGATTGTGAATAATTGTACTTGTAATTGTAGAAGAAATTGGTCAATAAACGAATTCGCAAAATCCGAGACCTGCGTGAAATTACTTGCGTTACATACTAAACAGGTGGCTATATATAATTACGAGCCAGATTCTTCAGGTGACAAGGCTACAAAGTCGTGAGAATGAACATGTACTTGGTATAGGACAAGGCGAAGATAGACATAAAAATAGAAGAGGCTTAAACTTGGCGGTGGTAAAGCCTACGACTGCTCAATTGACTAAGCTCTGCTGTAGAATAGGATACGCATGATGTGCTTGCCAAATTGTACTGAGAGGACTTGTATAAGGCGTAAAATGAATTTTCAATAACATGCTAAAAGTGATATACGTAGGCTCGATGAATGGTCAAGCATATTCATAAGTGACAAACCCATCTCGTGAGAAGACTTTAAATAAGAAGTAACCACAAGAAATCTGGTCGAGAGTCTTAAGGGGCTTGACACCAAGACGAATTGTTTGGCGGTAAACTCTCAGTCGCAAAATAACTTTTGAGTTTCAGCTTAGTGAAGAGAAGAGTTAAACTTGGTTGGTATGAGATTGCCGCCGGCTTGAGAATTACACAATTTGAGCAATGAGTCATTTGTGGGATATTCGCCAGCAGGTAAAGACGTATGCAGAGGTCATTGTTAGGATCCGTTGCCAGGAGACAACTAGTGAAGACAAAATTGTGCTGCAGTTACATTAATCTTCAGAGTGTTAAACGAAGGGGCTGTTATAATTACTTGTGGTTAAAGCCGTGCCATATCTCACGTGGTTAGTTACTGGCTTCCCACTTTGGAGGCACTGGTTCGAGCCAGTTTCAGGTCATGTTTGGTATTTGTGGTGGGCAAAATGACATTGGGACAGATTTTCTCCGTGTAGTTCGGTTCCCCTGCCAATCTTCATTCCACAAATTGCTTCACAATCACAATTTGTATATTTGGCTGATACAATAGGGCAACAGTGGCCGCAGTACCAAGTGGACGTAGCCTCACACCACCAAGAATTACAGTCAAAATGCATGTAGTTACGAGTTATGTGTATAAGTGTTCAGTAAATTCAGCAACGAATCCAAACCTCGTCTGTAGTTACACTGAAAATCGATACGGTGTTTGAAATGGTTGCTTTGTAAACTGCATTGAATCTTGATCGTTATACCGCCATTGTACAAAAATGGAACAGATGATAGAACACCTGCTGGCCAAGATAGACGCCAATCAGGAAAGGCTGCAAGTCGAAATGAATGCCATGCGAGAAAAGATGGAAACCGACCAAGACGAGATACACCCCAATTATGAGAAGTTTGAGGTCCTTCGTTCTCTCGCCTCCCCGATTGATATCCGCCAAGCTAGGACAGGCCATTCAATAAGTGAGAGCCAAGATGGTCATACATCATGAGAAGACGGAGGCCGAAATACACGCCATACTGACCGAGTTAGAGATGACTATCAAACATACATTCTGTTGTGTGTCGAACAAAAGACCCAGGTTGTCCGCAAGGAACGGATCGAGAAGATTGATGAAACATAGGTAGATCTGTAGGTAGTAAAGGCGTCCCTCGATACGCGGACGAAGAGCCTCGAGGCAACTAGCAGACTTGAGGAACGGCCTTCACGAAGAGCTCGGCCTAACGTGGATGCACAGAGTACATGAGAGAAAATTGAACGAAGCTGAGGCCGGCCCTCGTGCTACAGGCAATGACTGTAACAGCCAAGTTCATAAACGAACGCCACGACGTTGGGTTAGCCTCTCGCCCACCACTGGGTGAAGAGAGAGATCTAAGACTGTCGGCGTGTTTTAGTTTTTGGGAGCCAGACCACTTCTGGGGTAACTTGCCGTATGGAAGGGAGGTAGAAAACGCACTGTCAGCGTGTCGGAAGACCTCCAGGAGAGGAACGCACAAGAAGGTCCGAATGGCAACCGAGAAACAACTGGCGGTGAGGTTAGATGTTCATCCGTCGGGAAACGAGTAAGTGGTGGCGGAAAATGGCGGATGCCGGTGTGTACATTAAGGCCCCCCACGCCACGCGGTGACTCATACGGAAATAGCGGACTCTAGCCTAGAAACACAGGGCTGGTACGATGGCACCATATGACCTTCGCCAGACCCGAAGTCGTCGCCGGATTGCTTGAAAGAGCCGAACCTACACTACACGCTGTAAACAGCATCGGCGGAAACGATCCCCATCATGAAGGAAGTTTTCCTGACTGGAGTTGGACACATTCAGAAATTACGTCATCGCCATTACAAAACGAGTTCATTTGGTGGTAGATAGCCTGAGCATATGATGAATTCGTGTACTCGGGGCGCCAAGTTTTCCGTCTTTCCGAGGAAATGGTACTGCTGTTGAGCCCCGGGACGGGACCTCTATCGTCAAGCTCGATAGTTACCAATAATCAAGTGATATCCTGCACAATGCAATCATGTGGTTATGGCTCGATTGGAGAGGAAAATGGTGTAACAGAATCGAGTGCGGACGCCCATCCGCCCGTGACCGCCGGATGGTACCTATGAGGGTCCCGAATGCTATCTCTCGAACAGCTCACGAAAGTATCCCCCCGGCATTGAGCGAGACTCGGTGACCCCACTCGGTGTGGAATATCATACACGGTGCGTCCAGGATGCGTTAGGACTATTTTTTTTTTTAAATTTGCCCTGCAATGCCATCTGTTGGCGAGTTGTGGCGTTAAGATTCTTGAAGTCAGCTGTAGCTGCCTAATTTCAAAGCGCAAACCTCGCTGCGTCATGTTTTCTGACCTTGAATGTAACAGTACTGTTATCACGCTCGTCGGAAAATGGCGGTTGAACAGAGAGCCAACATCATATTTTGTTTGAAGTTAGGCAAAACAGCCGGAGAAGCGTACGAAATG
The DNA here is from genome assembly GCF_002891405.2 of Cryptotermes secundus. Classification (NCBI taxonomy): domain Eukaryota; kingdom Metazoa; phylum Arthropoda; class Insecta; order Blattodea; family Kalotermitidae; genus Cryptotermes; species Cryptotermes secundus. Next base: position 1,033,152 of record NW_019727090.1, read on the forward strand.
TTCAAAAGTATGTACGGTAGTGATTGTTTGAGTCGCTCGAACATTTTTCGATGGTATGCTTTATTTCGTGACGGCAGGGAGGACATTGAAGGCGCGCCACATGCATCAAGGCCGAAAACAAGTCGCACTGAAGAAAATGTGAAAAAATGACCGAAATTCTTGCATCAGACATTTGTTTCTGCAAGACTCATCGAGGAGCTTTTGGGAATACCAAAAAGTACTGTGCATCAAATTTTGACCAAGGATTGGGGCAAACGGTCTGTGCGAGGTTTGTACCGCACGTGGTCAGGCGATGAAATACATGCCAGAGTGGAACACTGCAGAGATGTTACGCCCGGCCCAAAGTGATACAAATTTTACAAAATCAATTGTTATGGAGAGGCGACATCGAGACATGGTGTTCTCAATATGCGCCTCTCGTAAAGCGGCAGAGTGCAGCGCGGTTGAGCCCAAAGAAGCCGAAACCAAAGGAAGTGCGCATGCAAAAGAGTCAAGTAAAGACACTGCTAACCGTTTTCTTCGATTCCAAAGGAACCATTCACAAGGAATTTCTGCCAGAAGGTCAAACAGTGAATTCTGATTATCTCGGAGTCCCCCCCCTTTTTTTGGAGAGAATTCTTCGAACTTGACCTGCATATCGAGAGCAAGGTTCCTGGTCGCTCCTCCACGACAATGCCCCACCCCACCGATCGAACATCGTGCTAGGTTTTTTGACCAGAGACGGGGTGATAGTCCTTGATCGTCCTCCGTATTCAGTCCTTGATCGTCCTCCGTATTCGCCAGATTTGGCTCCAGCAGATGTCTGGTTGTTCCCAAAAGTTAAGTTGTCGATGAAAGGAGACCGTCATGACACCATCCAGGACATCCAAAAGGAAATGTACCGCAGTTTTAAATGCTATTCCATAAAAGTAGTACAGTGACTATTTTCGAAAACTTTTTTTTTTTGTCGATTCCAGCTATGTATTGATTCAGAAGGAGACTATTTTGAATAAAGAGTGAAATTTTGAAAATAATTCACGTCTTGTATTTTTAATGAACACAGTCCTAACATAAGCTGGACACTGTGTAGTTCCGAGATTCTAATCAGAAGTTCTCACTAGCTGGGCGCATGCCCCTTGTTTGTAATGGAACGGGCCATACGTCGGTTTTGGAGGAGTGGTGTTCCAAGTACTGGGCGGACGGGATCAAGTAATAGCATACTACAGCAAGACGCTGAAGAAAATCAAGAGAATCTAACGCATCATCCGACGGGAAATACCGAGGACACTGGAATATTTCTGTGTACCTGTATGGACAGGAGTTCTGCCTGCGCAACGAGCACTGTGAATCAGGATGTGTTTTTAAAAACCTAGAGGGACAAGCCGTCCGCGTAATTCAGCAAAACTTCCTATCACTGTCAAGGCCGTAAACACAAGAATGTCCATGCTGTTTCCAGCAGACCATGCCGAGAAGAGTACTGAGAAGAGTCGATGGGTGGGCAGACGTGAAGCAGGCACGAGCTATTGTAGCTGTAGCCTCAGTCGACAAGGATCCCGCCGTTCAGAACAGTACAAGTGAACGACCAGGACGTGCTGTCTGTTTTGGAGGAAGTAGAAACCTGGCAGCGCCCAGAATAGAAAAATCAGGTCTGACTACAGTCCCACGTACAAGAGCTACTGGGCCCAATAGAAATCCCTGGTTGTGCTGAATGGCATACTAGAGCATCAATGGAAGTCCGCCGTCAGACGATCTGAAATATCATAGACCATTGTCCCTCGGAGCAGATTGAACGACATGCCGACCGAACTGCCTGGTGGTCAGTCAGGAGGTAACTTGGGTTAATCAAGATCATAAATCGTGTCCGGAAAGGATAGTACTGGCTTTGGGCGATAAACGGCGTTGAGAAGCGATGACGTCAGTGCAGCCAGTCAAGGTCCCGGGAAGAGGAATTGGGGCCAAATACATCAGTATATTGTTGGGGTCTCGTTCGTAAGGATTGCCATCGATGTAGGAGGGCCCTTGCCACGCATCGACCAAGGAAACATTCCCCTGACCGCTATAGACTTTTCCACGAAGTGCCCGAAGCCGACGCTATTAATCTAGAGGCTTCAACAGTGGCGGAAGCGCTGGCTACCAACTTCCGTTTTGGAATACCGCGGACGCTACACAGTGACCAGGGCAGTAACATCGGGTCTCGTCCGATATATGAGGGTTTGCAACGCACCACGCCCTCTCACCCTCCGTCGGACGGCATGGTCGAGCTGTATATCCAAGCGGTTGATAAGCACATAGGATAGGTCGTAGCATCGCATCAGAGGGTTTGGGTATTTAATCTTCCTCCTGGTTTACAAGGAATATGCTCTCGACACTACGGATATGAACGCGGTTTTGCCGCCCTCCTCTTCTTCTGTCGTCGTTACCGCTCAGTGAGACTTCAAGCCTCTCGAGTTGGTCGTCACTTATTACCGTCCTTCACGTCCGCCCCTTTGTGGTCTGCACTTGTATCCGCCGCTTCCTGTTGCTTTCTGGTTCAGGGTAAGGAGTGGGATTATTCTGAATTTGGATTTGTGTGGGCGCCAATGGACTTGGATGACATCCACGAGTTTTGAACGGGGAAAACAAAGGTGGGGATTTGGATGGGGGGACGTTTGGGGTTCCGACTGCTCAGACGGCAGGACGAGATTCTGTCTCAGGGCGACTAATGGGCCTTGCTCACACAGGGAGAGAGAAAACACTGAAAAACACACCCTTTACCCACACTGTTGCGTTTATTGTAGATGTTCACTACAATTACCTATTGTTGCCGCACTTTGAATTGGTACATCGGACTCGGGCAACACCGATTTAACGTCCGGGAGGTTACTACTGACTCCGGTTATTCCTTTGGCTAATCACTCCCGCTATTTCCTTCTGATGACTGACTGCTCTGGAGAGGCAGAAGTCCCGACGGTTCCGGGAACGCCTGGATTCCTCTCCTCTGAAATTTTGCTGATTGGCTGAACCTCAAATTTGGGTGTTTCTTTCATTTGCATTCAGCCAATCCCTAACCAGATCCATGTTAATTTGGGCCTAAGTACAACACGGTCCCTCTGACAGCTCTTAAATAAATGGAGGTACGCTAACAATCGCTCGGTACGCCCCTTCAAAAATTATTGCGACTCGTTTCTGTCAAGTCTCAAATTTTCAGAGACTCGAACCGTCGAAGTTAAGCATTGATATCCCCAGAAAACAGCGGGATACTTCCTGCTCCATTCTGGGTTTTCAAGTGACCTGCAGCTTGCTTGTCCCTCAGAAAGACCAGATGTTGTCCTTGGCGTCTGCTGGTGCTGGGGTCAATTCTGTATCGTCTATTGTTAACAGTAGTACATTTCGTTTCCATGTAGTGCATTGTAATAACACTGTAAATGAAAAACATTCCTGAGGTCCCTGCATGGTGCGGTTACAGCGGCGAGCCTAGTGACAGTTCCGACTGCTTTGCGACCTGCTATTTGGGGAACCCCTGACGAAGAACTGCCCATTTAAAGGTTATTTAAGGAAATTGTAGAAGGCTTGGTTGCCATCTGGAAAGATAAAAGCCCATCCGCTTCAGAACTTGAGGAATGTCTCTTCCGCTTGGAAGAAAATCTCAAGAAAACGGCTGAACAGTCGTTCGGGAATTGCTGCATTATCAATACAGTTGATAGCACAGATACTAGTTCATGGGACATTTTGTGACCTTGACTTAATTAAAATGGACATACTCGTAGATGAATCTGTAGACTTGGAGTGTGAGATTGGATGCGCAAGTGACGCAGACAATTAATGGATGGATTTATTTAATTTGAATTTTCATTTTTGTGTTGATTTGTGTTTGTGAATACAATTTAAATTTTTTGTGTTAACATGTGTAGTTCATATGCTTAATATTTTCTCTTGAGAACCTATTAATACGCCAGGGTTGGATCTTTCATTCGAAATTGTCCCCTTGTGGTGGAGCTATTGCTAAACTAAGGGTGCGTCTTAATATCGACAGCATTTAGAAATCTAGGCTGTGGAGTATATGGTCGTTCCTGTAGTCAGACTAAGGAGGTTTTCGATGTGGAATTCTAGGTCAGAAAATGTAAGTAAACTGTTTGATTCGTCACCCTGATAATCTACATTCATGCACTAATTCTCTTATTCATATTTAGTATGTCATACTTTTTTATTCGCCTAGTCGAGGGTGGAGTCCATCTAGGTCTACGCGGCACGGCGGCCACTGATTGTCCTATTGTAGCCTGCTCCTGGTGATTATGATGATGGAGAATTTGGTGGAATGAAGATTGACAGGGGAAACCGAAGTACTATATTATACCAAGCACTATACATGGCACATGACTGGCAAGCGCTGACGTTACTTGGCTGACTGCGCTATAAGCCGACCACATAACTGTATTAAACGTACATTCACGGAAAATCTTTTGGAATTTCGTTTCCATTATCTCATGTGGATTATTATGGGACCACGTATGCACATTTCGTAAATTATTTACACCGTCCAGGGAAAAAGACGCCTCATCACTGAATAAAATGACGCTTAACAGTTCGGGATGAACTTTTATCCAGTGGCACAAATCCATACGCTGTGCATGGTCGCCTGGTTCCAGATGTTGTACCCTTTGATCATGGCAAGGATACAACTCTTCATCATGTAATGTTCGCCACACCTGCATACGTGATACGCCGATGCGAGAGGCCATTCTACGAGTGGACAGACGCGGACTTCCTTGAACCATCTCAAGAATGTTCTCTCGTGTCATTCGTACATCCTCCCTTTCAGAGTGCACAGAAACACTCGGAAGAGAACCAGTATCACGCAGTGTCTGGTGAATTCGCGTAAATACACTTCGAGATGGAATCCTTCGATCGGGAAAACGCCTTTGGTATTCTTCAAGAGCAGCACGTTCATTGCCACCCTCAAAATCTACACACAAAATGCATATCACAATATTCGACGTGTGAAAACACAAGAGGCATTTCAGCAACTCATCACACAACTAATCACGACCCCTCCGCAACGTATCTGTAGGTAGCGCATGAGCTTACGGCTAGTGTGAATCACTACACCGAAGTACAAACAGATAAGATATGCCAGTTGACAGGTATAGTGCGTGGACCCGCCAGAAGACCACACTTTTCTCGGGCCATTATCTCCGTAACCGTTCAACTGTGGACATAGGTGTCTTGGGGTTTGTCGGCATACTTTAACATGAACACCCTCCCGAAGTTTGGTCCATTCCTCCCGGGACACCCTGTATATAAGGTTTGCACTATGTAGAAACAAAATTCCTACAGTACACAGCACGGTAAATCTGCTTGCAAAGTTTGCATTCGTCTGGACGTTTATGGCTTATTCGTTTTCCCTGCGCTTAAGAAAGGGTAGGTATAGTCGAACTGGTGATTCGTCATTGTGAAATTCTGCATATCACATATTCCAGTACTCGTGTTTTCAGAAGATATTCTAATGTGCAGGCAGCCGTGCATGCGTTTTCTGCTCTATTTTTCTTTTGGACGGGCGTTTTCTCCATTTACCACTTTGTCCTAGCCTGTTTAGAACCCCCTACAGTGACTTTCGTCCTCAGTGAAAATATCTTTACGCAGTGCCTGGGAGGTTTGGCATTTTTTCTCCTTTCCCTTAATGTAAATACAGGGTTAAAAAAGAATGAACCGATTTTATTACGCAATATTTTATTAAAGGAAAGTATGAAAACTCCAGCCAAGTCACAAGTATTCTACTCACAATTAACTTTTATTTCCTGTCTTATAAGTGTTAAGTGTGGTCACCACTTGCAGCACGGGCAACATCAATGCTTTAAGAGAATTCATCCCAGGCGCGTATCAGCATATCACGATGCACTGAGTTAATCGCTGCTGTTATTCGACGTTTAAGGTCATCGAGGGTAGTGGGTAGGGGTGGAACATAAACGTGATCTTTTACAAATCCCCACAAGAAGAAATCACGCGGTGAGGTCTGGGGATCTCGCAGGCTAAGCACAAAGAGCAAGGTGTTGGGCCCCCTTCCAACCAATCCATCGCTGGGGCACTTTTTCATATAAAAAAGCTCGGACCATCAGGTGCCAGTGGGGCAGTGCTTCATCTTGTTGAAAAATGAAGTCATGCGAATCTGCTTGCAGTGAAGTGAAGAGCCAGTTTTGGAGCATATCAAGATAGGTTTGTCCTGTAACGGTGTTTACTTCAAAGAAAAAGGGACCATAAACCTTGTCCTGAGACACAGCACAGAAGACGTTCACCTCAGGGAAATCTCTTTCGTGCTCAACTGTTTCATGTGGGTGCTCTGTTCCCCAAATACTCACATTGTGACGATTGACTGTGCCGCTCAAGTGAAAAGTCGCTTCATCACTAAAAATTAAACGAGAAATGAAGGTTTCATCTGTCATCATCTCCACCATCGAATCGCAAAATTCCATCCGCTTCCTTTTGTCGTCATTGGTAAGTGCCTGAACAAGCTGCAATCTGTATGGTTTCAAATATAGACGTACCGTTAGCACACGCCAGACAGTGGATTAAGGGATCACAAGCTCACGGGTAGTTCGATTTGTTGATTTCCGCGGGCTCCTCAAACGCAGTACGGATTCACGCCACTTGTTCCTCCGAGACTTGTGGTCGTCCTGGACTTTTTCCTTTACACAGACACCCACTCTATTGAAACTGTCGAAACCACCGTCGAATGTTCTTAGGAAAGGGCGGATTAATGCCGAATCGCTTTCGAAAAGCACGTTGCACCGTGAGAACGATTTTTTCCGCGAACTGGAGAACGCAGAACGCCTTTTGCCGAGAACTCGCAATTCCGAGGGTAAAAGAACAACTGAACGTTGCCGGAAGAACGACGTGACTTCAGCGCCCCTGTGGCAGCCATTCACAATTAGATAGTTATTTAGAGAGGGTGGGTTTCCCCATGCACCGCGACCAGTTTTATCTATTGTGCTTCCCTCTATGATATTCTACCGGTCTCTATACCCTACCGATAAATGGTGCGTATCATCAGTCCCGCCGAGCAAGCGAGTTCGGCCACTTGCTTAGCGGGGTCTATAATATTTCCCCCATCTATGAGAGGCCTTAGAGACTATTGTTGGGCGGGAAACGTCCTGGAATTTGGCTCAGTGATCACCTTTGGGGATATGAGGTTCTTTTACGTGCCGTAAAGTTACGACCCGGGACACACAGCTTAAAAGTCCCTCCCGGAGGACTTGTTCCCTGAATTTTTCCGCATTTAAAAATTCGACGACCTCCGCCGGGTATTTGAACCCGCGTACCACGAGTCATGAGGTGGGAACGTTACCTCTAGACTACGGAGGCCGCTTAGATAACTCTTCTTTCAAATGGTTACTGACTCATTCCTTGACAGTGCTTGAGAACTGAAGCTATGCGTCATGAAATCGGTTCATTTTTTTGAATAATAATGTGCTCGCTGCAACACGAAACAATTGATGGTGTCTTCTGTGCGGTCCGAATCGAGATTATAAACAGCAGTTAGCGAGGCCGAAGGTTAAATATCTGCGCCAAGCGATGTCCAAGCATGAGTGCCACAAGGTAGCGTCGTGTCCCTCACATATCACAATATGCAGGGATTCTCAGGAGGAATGTGCCAGTCTTCGGGACGTTGTTCTTTATGTTAAAGTATGCCGATATAACCCAAAACACCTATGCCCAAAGTTGAACGGTTTCGGAGATAATGGCCCGAGAAAAGTGTGGCCTTCTGGCGGGTCCACGCACTGTACCAGTCAGCTGACAAGTCTCATCAATGTTTGTCCGTGGTGATGACGAGCCACACTAGCCGCATCCACTCGCATACCAGAATGCGCAGTCTGCCATGTTACGTCAGTGCTTTCTATTTATGTGTCATGAATGGTGCTTGGAAACCTAAGGACAACTATGGCATGGCGTGCGAGTATTTTTGTAGTTCAATTTAGTGGCTTCATGTCACTCACAAGTTAGTTTGATGTTACGTACATCATTAACATGACAGAAACCACATATTCCTGCCAGTTTTAACATGTATTTGGTAATCAAAAAGTGTGTAAGAACTTTCTAAGTTTCACACTTTTTTTGCCATTATCTCCGTAACCGTTCAACTATGGACATAGGTGTTTTGGGTTATATCAGCATACTTTAACATGAGGAACACCTTCCCGAAGTCTGGCACGTTCCTCCTGGGACACCTGTATATCAGTGATACGCCGCAAACATCTAGTATGTACAAGTAAAATGTTTTTTGGACATTATCCATCGTCTTGTTATTTTTTAAAAAACTTTCGGAGACTGGACGTGGACAGAATCCAGTCTCCGAAACGTTAAAGAAGGACGTTGTTTTAAAAAATAGACAAGGCAATGGATAATGTCCAGAAACATGTTACTTGTAGCAATTTACCATCGTCACAAACTTTAAATCTTACCTAGTATCTAGATTTCTTCCTTGATAACACCCGTATATATGCGACAGACCGCAAAGAGGCTATGTTCTCAGTAAGCTGCAGCGAGGTCTCAGTGCTACTGAGACGTGGTGTGAGTGTTGGAACATAAAAAACATTGAAGATACGACCCAGGACATCTACTTTTCTCAAAGTGGGGCCGCTTGAGGCCCATATTACACTTAACGGAAATCGTGTAAAATGTCTAGGTGTAATCTTAAGAGGATTACATGGAGACTGCCATATGTAAGCCAAGGCGTTCAGAATATTTATTGGAAATTTTTCCCCGTTCAAAGTAAGCATTTAAGCTCCTAGTTTAAAGTAACCCTCAATAAAGCACTAGTGAGATGAGTAATGGCTTCTGCTTGTTCAGCCTCGGAATTAGCGGCAGACGCCGACCTCTTTCAATTCCAGAGTCTGCAAAACAAAGTTCTCTGCACCATTGTGAATTTTCAAGGCGCCCAACGGTTTGCGATTTGCACGTAGCTTTCAACATTGCCGCATGTATACGATTATATAACAAAATCGTGCAGGCAGCGAGCAGGTCATTGCAGAGGCGAAAGCAAATATAGGGAGTTTTCTTTTAAATTTGTTGTACAGTTCACCTCTCCTCGCATGAAGGCGACCAGTGCACCTCTGGGTGGGAGGCGGATTCGAATTTTGCCGTTGAATCAGCATGCCTCATGACTAATAACGCTGGGATTGATGGAAAGTAATTGGGTTGTAGGTCGCTTGACGTGATTAAGTTCCACGGCGAGCGGTGCGGATGTTGCGTGGGATTGATGATTTGTCAGCAGCTACCAGCTCATGTAGCCATTTGTGCTCAGTTACAGTTAGCGTCCTGGTACTTCATGGTGGAGTGTACGGTTCTTCTAAAAAGTGTCGGCGAAAATTTCTACATAAATTCCGCGATGGAAAAGTTCGCAGCAGACAGACAATTCACAGTTTGGTGAATAAACTTATAACAGCAAGACTCTTAATAAACAAAAAACATAAGCGCCGAGCGCTTACTGAGAAGTTAGATGACATTGGGGTCAGAGTTGACACACCTAGAAAATCAATGAAACGTCTAGCTCAAGAGACTATGTTAAATTCTAGATCAAGGAGGACAACATAATTGCCGAAGCTTAGACCGTATACAACAACAGTAATCTACGGAAACCTTTATTACTGTTGTCTGGTGGGGGCGGGAGCTGTGGGGTTAAGATGGCCGAAGATACCTGCTGGTGAGGAGTTAAGGTAGACGTAGCTGCTCGCTGCGAATAGCATTTTAGCGACTTTGAGGAAGCAGTCGACGTAGCCTCACCTTCCGCTGTTTAACGACTCTGGTGTTCTGTAGTATGATATACTGGGCGCCACTCAGTAGAGAACATGAGACTTTCACGGGGTCGTTAAGTGGATCTTGCCTCCAACAAGCCAGTCAACAAAACCCACGACAAACTTATAACACACACTTTATGAAAGTCGAATACAATATTTTACACTGTTTTTAAAACTACCCTTCGAGGTATAACGCGACTACGCGCCTTTACAGTTCGAGTACCAGGCTTTGTCTGTCAAACAAAGAATTGGCTCTTAGCATGACATCATCCAGTAACAGACGTTTCTGATTGGCTATACCCCGGGAAGTACCGCGCTACCTTACTTATGAAGGCCCTGAATTATCAGCTTCATAAGAAGTCATGCGGCGATTACATCATCTTTCACTTAATGTATAGCATACAGCATAATACTTCTTCTTCTTCTTCTTCTTCTTCTTCTATGGCGCAACAGCCCGATGTCGGGCCTTGGCCTCCCTTATCAAGCCCCTCCATTCCTCTCTATCCTGCGCTGCTCTCTTCCAGTTCCTTACGCCCATTAACTTCTTCATCTTCCTCTGCAACACAGCATAATACAGCGCGTGATAATTTACGCAATTCCACAAGTTCATACTTTATGTTTTATTGAAATAAATAATATAAAATTATATGTACAGTAGAACTTGGTTATAACGTCATCAAAGGGACCTAAAAATAGTGTCATCATAAACGAATGTCGTTGTAACCGAAATGGGCACTTCCACAGTAGCCTTATGTTAGTCACGTAAAAATCTACCAAAAACCGAGTTAAAATGTTGCATTTTTTTAGTGAAATACGTAGTTAAGTACAGACTAACGTAACATTAACGTGGAATTGCCCAAATGTGTAATATCAAAGACATATTACAGCGCTTTTCACTGACAATACACACCGCACTAATACTGTATATTAAAGGTAGGCCTACTCACCAAATTGCAGTAGATTACATCAATTGTTGTGCCTTACTGTACCTAGATACGAGTACAGTAATCAGTTATCTTCATCTGTTTCCTGTTACTTGCCCAATACACACTTTCTAAATTACGTTCAATGTCCATATCAGAGAAATTCAGGAATGAAAATGACGTTACATACGAGGTTGATGCATTTGTGCATGTCGTACTAAGCAAGGTATAAAAACAGTTGCTTTATGAGGAATTAGTTCGTACCATTGAATATTTGACGCAATAGACAAGGTGTCGCAGAAACCGATGTTGCTATAACCAAGTTTTACTGTATATATAAATTAGGCGAAGTATATTATTAAAAAGGAGTAATCGGTTACATCTTGCAGCCGCGCGATCCAGCTAGGAGGGCTCATTTTTGCAGTTCTCCATTCTGTCGTCGAATGTGACATCGATCCGGTGCTGATATTATTTTCTGATGAAGCGAGGTTTTGCTTGCAGAGATACATAAGTACGCAATGTAATCGCTACGGGAGTTAACAGAATCCACATTTAACCCACGAAGTCCCCGATCCAGTGAATGTTTGTGTCTTGTGTGCTGTAAGTGCAAGAAGGAGTATTGTGCCTGTTTTTTAATGAAACAGTTTATTGCAAATCATATCTACGGGTAGAGGGACAGCACTTTCAACACCACCGTGATCTTCGAATTGTAACTATTCCTAATGTTATCGGCCGTCAGGCATGCAGATTCGGCGACAAAATTCGTATGCCCTTTGCAGCCGGCGTTGCAACGTTCGCCGTGAAGCGCAGATTGTTGAATCGGTCAACACAGTAAAAATACTTGTATAAAGAGCTAAACCTTGGCGGCTGTCTAGCTTACGACCGTTGAAGTGTATAAGCTGTCGTCGTAGCACAGGATAAGATTTTTCAATAACATACCATATGTGCGATATGTACACTTCACAGCGGCGAAGACTATTCACAAGAGACAAAATCCTCTCGTCAGAGAGGATATTACAGAAGGACTATGACATTACCGCAGGGGTTCAACTGCAAAAAAAGGAAAAGCCGGTCGTTTGCCTTGTAACGGCACAATGCAAAGGACCACACTGTTTTGTTTTCTTATGTCGGTACTTGTCACTACATACAAGCAGATGTAATACCCCACACCTCACTCAAACCCTGAACGCAATTGGCACGAAGGGAAGTCAGGCCTTCCTCCTACCCGAGCGTGCTATGTAATTTGGAGATAGAAAAAGAGAAGCCCAGTTGACACAAAAAGAGGAAGGTATTTTGGGACGAGCTAGAAATTTCTAAAGAAGTAACAGCTTGAAAGTTAGCTTACGGAAGTCCGAGAAGGTAAAGTTTATGACGGGTCACAATCCCCGGACTTAAACCAAACCAGCCAGACGCTCTTCTTACTTTTACAAAGAGGCCTATGCTCTAATAATAAAAGAGAAATCTGTCCAAAGAGACGCTGGAGAGAACCTTTTGTCACTTAGAGAGATGGCCCTCTGACTCGGCCATAACTCTCCAACTGTTAAAAACTTCTTTTATAAAGGAGCTGCCAACTGTTTCAGTAGTCGAAGAAAGGGACCACTTTTCAACACCCGATTAGTCACGGAAGTAAAATGTTTTAGGAATCCAAATATTACCCGCTATCTTGTAGTGGAGAAAGAAATTTAAGACCTGAATATTCTTTAGCGAATTCCCCTTCATCAACGTTCTAAATATCATACAATAACATTTTTCTCTAGACCGTAACGAATGTGACAATTTAGGCCTCAAATTCGTCACAGACCTACCCTTAGAAGACCGTGAGATTGAACCCCCTCGATCCGCCCCGTGTCAGAAAGATCGTGAAAGCGCGAGAACTCAATTTTCTCTGCGAAACAACTGACCATTGGAGGAATGATAAACTCGATCGAACCCCATCTCCAGCCAACCCGGGGATTTGGAGGATGGAAACGAGGCGTTCCAAAATTTCACAGGACCTCTGAATCTTCAAAAACAGAGAGTTTTTTTCGAAGGTCTCGCCACATCAGTTAAAATCGCCGGATGCTGAGCTATCCCTCTCGATCGACTGTTAAGTGAAATCGTGCCTGAGTATTCGAAAGTTAAATCAGGAAAATTAATATTGAAAAGGAAACGCGAGTGAGTGCGAACCGGTGACCCTCTCAGACAACACACACGCAGTGGTAGCGGTAACCTATACAAGTCCTCAAGTGCTAGGTAATAGTGCTAACGGTGCATTGTGACCAGGCTTGCAGGAGAGTGTAACCTGTACAAGTCCTCAAGTGCTAGGTAATAGTGCTAACGGTGCATTGTGACCAGGCTTACAGGAGAGTGTAACCTGTACAAGTCCCCAAGTGCTACGCAATAGTGCTAACGGTGCATTGTGACAAGGCTTGCAGGAGAGTGTAACCAAGTAACAACACCCCGCTCATTTTGTAGAATCAGAGCTCTCCAGTACCGAGAGCAGTAAAGTAACAATCTGAGTTGTATCTCAGCGGCTCCCAGATTACAAAACAATGAAGCGGTGCCAAGTGTTTGTGTTTCCAGTGTGTTCTTTTCTCCTCGTCGAAGTGAGGCCCGAGAACGACCTGAGACAGAGTCTCACTCCACCCACGACTAGCCCGATCACCATCAGCTCCCCCAACCCGTCCACCTTTTCGCTTCACTTCTCATCTGTATCGAGAGTTGCTGGCGCCCATAGACGAGCCTGGTCAAGTCCCGGACCTGATACCCCCTTTCCATAGTGAAGAGTAGTGGTGGAGTCGGAGTAGCGGTGGAGCCAGGTAAAGCCCGACCTAGCTGCGAGCCCAACGACGGCAGCGGCGACAACGGCAAGAGAAAGGAAGGACGGCAGAAGCCTCGAGGGGGTTTGTGCCAAACTGATTTTTGATAAACTGTCAGTCGTAAAATAACTCTTGACCCTGAGTGAGGACAGGAGTCTTTGATCACGGAAGGTGCAAATGGAATTCGCCTTGTCGAAAGTCGCTTCCAAGCAACAGGTACGAGAAGACATTGCGAAGAGAGAGGTGGTGTTTTGTAATGAATAGTTGAGTGTGTTCAGCGGCGAGATAGCCGTAGCGTAGCAACTGCTAGTGAAAACAAACGAAGGCTTAAGATTATAATTACGTGTAGCAAGGATTTGTGAAGCTAATAAATCCCATTACCAACCTAAACCTTGCGTCTAGTCACTAACATTTGAGTACTTTAGAGATGTCTTTGAGTACTTCAGTGCACACTTCATAGAGCCGTGATACCGTTCTTCAATGCGACTGGCAGCTTTAAACCGCGACATTTCCGTTAATACGCGAGAATATTTTAGGTTAACTGGCCTTTGGACCACTCTGTAGGTGGCTGATATTTCCCCGTATAAAATTCTATTCACTCTTTTGACCTTTTAACTAGTAACAAGGATTTGAAGACTTTATGTGTGCTATAATGCAGTGGAGTGCGTAATTTAGTGAGACTTATAGTCCTGTGTTATAAATCCGTTGCTAGGAATGGGATAGTGAAGACTAGTAAAAATAGACTGCGAAGATTAGTGTGGAGTGATTGTATATTGTGTAATATCGTAAATCAGCAAGAGTAATCATTTGTAGTTACGACCTATAGGTTGTTAATAAATCCAATTACCAATCCAAACCCGCTCCTCCGTCACCCGATACACGTGACAATACTCTGAACTGTTATGCTATTGTACAACATGGTAGACAGTTCGGTTTTAGTTCTTACCATTTCCCCTCGAGCGTACTTCGAAAATTGTAAGATTATAGTCTCATAGGGCAAGGGAACACCAAGGAAACTGGCAACTACAACGCAACCGCATTTTCGAGAATTGTTATTAGCCTGAGTTGAACAACTGTTACCGAATGGAGCAGCGCAAATTGAGGAAACGGCAAAGCATCTCGCGGAAAGACTGAGAAACTCAACTTCCAGGCAACGGAGCATGTCATTCTTCTCACGTTTGCGTTGCCGCGTGGTTTCCTAGTGTCAGCTGTTCTGTGACGCGCTTCAGCCATTCATTTGTTTCTTAAGATGGCTCGAAACGTTAACGAAGATGCTACTTTCGTTTTTGTGCAGTTAACTGAGCAAGAGCCGGGTATGTATGACAAACGCCACCCAGATTATGCAAGGCAGGGCAAACTAATAAGATCTAAAGTTTGTGACGATGGTAAATTGCTACAAGTAATATGTTTTTGGACATTATCCATCGTTTTGTCTATTTTAAAAAAACCGTCCTGTTTCTTTTCAAAACACGTTTCGGAGACTGGATTTTGCCCCCCTCCCCAGGCAAAACCTACTCAGTTGGGTCCAATAGAAAGAGCTAGTCCCCATCTCCGGACCTACCCGATGACTGGGACAGATTTCAGTCTCCTAAACGTTTTAAAAAGAAACAGGACGTTTTTTTAAAAATAGGCGACGATAATGTCCAAAAACATGTTACTTATATCAGGATAAAATACATGTAGATTGCCTTGGGAAAGAATTTCTCATGAGACGAAGGAGCCTGGATCCAGGTTGTTATTTAAATAATAATAATACAAAAAAACATAAGCGCCTCAGTTTAAATTATCGCAGAAGAACGGATGCACCCAAAGTTTTATTCCGTAATATTATGTTTAAACATCCTGTTGCTTTAATATATCATTTATTTCACACATTTCCATCTTAAATGCCACTTATTGTTACCCTTTTCCCACATTACATGGTTCGGCTGTATACGGCCATCATCAGGTGCTTTTGGCTTGCTGATACTGTTATGTCAAAATTTCGCATCGCATGTGAACGTGATATTTCCTGTAAGTTTTGAGGTTTTCACGGCGATGACAATGAAGAGAGTCGTCTTCTGGGTTTAGGCACCGTGTATTCTTCGTGTTGGCCGACGTTTCGGAGGAACGTAGCGCCTCCATCTTCAGAGCAGTTGAATAGCTTGGAATACGGAGAGCAGTAGCTGTAGTGATAGGATGTGAAATCGCTGCTTATATACGAAGTAGGAAGGGGGGTGGCGAGGGAGAACGGACCAATGGGAGCAGCGGGGAGCGATTAAGACCATATATGGTGTTGTGTTGACTGTGGGAGGGGGGGAACGGCCAGTGAGTCCAGGAAACTTGAGGTCAATAGCACTAGGAAGTGCGGTAGTCAAGAAGAACCGGTAGGTTGAGGACAGGCTATTGACGTCAATGACATGACGAAGAACTGGTGTGGCTAGTTGGATTCTCTTGAGGGAAAGGATGTTTCACGTCTGTCGAGATTGTTGAGAGCGATAAAGACCATATGATGTTGTGTGCTAAGTGGGGGGGGGGACGGCCAGTAAATCCAGGAACTTGAGGTCAATAGCACTAGGAAGTGCGGTAGGCAAGAAGAACTAGTTGGTTGGGGACAGGCTACTGACGTCAATGACATGATACAGGGGACAGGCTACTGACGTCAATGACATGGCGAAGAACTGGAGTGTCTTGATATTTCCTGTTCAAAATGAATTGACCTTAACTACGAACTCCGTGGTTTTAGTCCGCAAGCGAACTATATCGACCGAGCTACCGCCGCTTGTTAATGTATGATGGGGGACCAGTCTTATGTAGTCAACAGGCACGGGGAAGTTTCAAATGAGAGTCGGGCAAGTTTTAACTTGTTTTATGTACGATGTAAACTCAACCCGTATCAAATATTTCAGAACGCTGGATCGCACGAAGTCTTGAGCCACATGTAAATCAGTATGCGCTGAAATGCTCATGATTCAACGTCATAAAACCACATACATTATAGTACAATAGACAGTTCCTTGTTCTACAGTCAAAACACATGTCTGCTTTATTTCTTATGTGGGAGCCATCTTAGGCGACAGCAGATTGATACGCAGAAGTTACCGATATGCAGGTAGGTTAGTTTTGGGTCATTTCTGTAATCCAAAGAAATTAAAAAGTCTTTTACAGATTTTAGATAGGTCAAACCTGAATACATGTTAGGTATGAATTGAGTGTTTAGGTTTGATGGATGTGTGGATAATAATGTCCTCTAGATTAGGAGTTTATGCATTAGGATTTCAGTAAGTCCGGAAACAGAGGATAAATATTTGTACTGTAGCTTTCCCGTATTTACAACGTATGTTATATTTCTGAAAAATATGCACTCTATATTTAACTGTTTTGGATATTATGTATAATGACACATATTGCATATATGATGGTATTAGTTTATATTTTAAATAAAGCAATACAAAGTAGCAGTACTGTGGAAATTAGCTTACAAGTGATTTGGAAGCACTGCTGCAAGTCATTTTAGTAAGTACAAACATGGGAAGAACAGACGCATCAAGATTTAAAGATGTTATATTTGTGTTCGGTTTTTTACATGCAAGTATAGATGCCCTTTGGTTTTTACAGTTTTAGTACTAACTTTTTATCTATACTTGGTTTAACGTTTTAACGGACTCTTGCAGTGCAATAGACATCCTTTTTTGTAAATGCTTTAAATCACAAATTTTGATAAGCTAGACTGCAATTCTAATATGTTGCCTTGTAACCAGCCACTAAATGTCAGCATGCGTTCCTCTGTGTGGCATATGGTGGCCATTTAAGTAGCATTGTGAAGTTCTGTGGTATATTTCATTGGCAGTCAATCACTGTGAAACCTTTTATGTAAAAAGAATATGTGGTTGCATTTCAGGCAGTTTTTTGAAGTACTTTTATTTGTATAATATATGTGTATACGTTGGAGATTAAATTGTGAGCATGAAGGAAAATTATCACCAAAGAGGAAGAATATGTTTGACAATGGTATGATAAGATGCGTCTCCATAGCTTGAAGTTCAAATTGAGAAAGATAAAGTAGACACACAAACATTCCTCTGGAATGTTTTCCAATCTGGTATTGTATAAATCCTTAGCGTCTGACTGGTTATCAGTGGAAAGACCTATTTCATTTATTGTCACAGCCAGCGCTTCAAGCGGGGGCACTTTCTTATTTGCTGGTCAGAGTGCATATGGGGCTGACAAGCGGTGACCTTGAAGCAGATCCGGAATCGGAAAGAAACAATAGCAACAGCAAGAAGTCTACTTTCAGTATGGGTGAAAGTTTTAGTTTTGACAAAAACAGGAAGTGTCCCACGCCTAGCCCCCCGTGCTCTCAGAAAAGAGCATATTATGCTGGGATCAAAATTTTTAGTAATCTGCCATCTTACCTGAAAAAGTCTTAAGAAAAAGCATGATTTAAAAAGCGCTAAAAAGATTCATAAACATACACTCGTAAAAAGCACATTTAAAATAACACTAAAAGGATACTAAAACGCACGTTGAAAAATGCTTATTGTCTGAAAAGTGACTCCTCCATTTAAAGGCTGTGCAGATAGTGTAAGTTGACAGTACTGATGTATATATGTGGATGTGTTTTTGAATAGCCACATGTGTAACCATTGTTTTCTTGGGGTTTATTGTATGAGAACTTCAGTTGTACTGTACACATGCTTTTGTACGTGGAGCGGCTATAAAATAACCAGACTGATGTTCTAAAACCCGTTATTCAACTAATCATGTAATGTGTCGTGAAACAAGACCTCGAGGATTATTTCTGCGGCGTCACTTTATTACTCAACGCCGTAACTACAGTTCAATATAACCAAAACACAAAATGTTGAACACGTCGTTTCACAGTTGCTCCTTTCGTATTAACAAGTCTCACTAGACTGTAGAACCGCTCTGCTCTCCGCGCTGGCTAACCACTGGCTTCTGTCGGCTTCCACTGTCTTCTCTCAGCGCACACACTTCTATTGGCACCGCTGGCTTCTTATACTGTTGCCTGTTGCCCTAGCAGCAGCGTCCGCTGTTACGTCGCAGCGGGGAAGTGTTTACCGTCTCGTTGCCTAACACAACTCCTGTGCTGTTTCGTCACGGCGAGGAAGTGTTTACTGGTCTGTTGCCCCTAGCAGCAGCGGCGGCGCCGGAGGCTCCTATGCTGTTATGTCACCACGGGGAAGGCTTTACCCGCAACGCGTGCGTTATCGCGTCGCGCTGAATCCACGATTCCCAACACAATGGAAATGTTATCACATTCAAAGTGGTCTCCTTCCTAACCCATACACAGTTCCATGCGATTTTTCCACTGTTGGAAGCAATGCTGCAGGTCCTTTTTCTGATAGATTCTTAATTACCTCCATCACCTTTGTCTTCCCTGCATCTACAGACTCGAAAACGGTTTCCTTTTAATGCAGACTTGATCGTTGGAAATAAAGAAGTCACATGGGGCTACATCAGGTGAGTAGGGTGGACGTTCCAACAAGGGGATCTTGTTTTTCTCCAGAAACGTCTTGACACAGTGCGTTGTGTGCCGGAGCGTTGTCGTGGTGAGGAATGCATGAGCTCTTCCACAGTTCTCACCTGTTCACGAAGGATTATCAAAACCTCCATATAGTAGACCTGGCTAACGTTCTCACCTTCAGGCACCTATCAATGTGAACAGCCCCTTGGATATCGGAAAAAAATCGTCATCATTGCTTTGAAATTTGACTTGCTCTTCCATGCTTTTTTTTTTTTTCCTTGGTGACCTGGGACCCTTTTAATGGATGGATTGGCGCTTAGTTTCCGTGTCATATCACAAGTTATCACATTTCCTATATTGTTTGGATCATTTCCAGTGTTTTGAAGGATGTCAACACAAATGTTGATTCGAGTTTCCTTTTTGCTCAGGAGTGAGGATTCTCGGCACCATCTTGGAGCACACTTTTTTCATGTTAAAATGTTCGTGCAAAATCTGTCGAACACTTTCTTTATTAATGTTAGCTAATTCAGCAACGGGCTCGAACGCGGATCTTTTGAACCACTTGAAAACTTGAGTATGAGATTGACATTCGTCACCATAAACTTCCATCAACAAACTGTTTGTTTTTGTGGCGGATTTCCAAGTTTTGTGAGGAATTTCACATTGACACGTTGCTCTACTTTAACACTTAAGAGCTAAGATACACGGTCCACTTCAAATAAAGGCTGCTACCACACTGTTGGCTATATGGTCTTTGAAGTCGTTGGGTTGATAGAGAGGAGAGGACAGGCTAATATGCCACCGTGCTCGCTGTTGTCAAGGCTGCAGGGAGTTTGCAAAAAGTCAGTCCGGTTATTTTATAGCCGCTCTACATATTTATATGATATTCCACATTGTACTTTCATTCTTATTAACTTTGGATCCAGGAAATATAATGCAATGGTTGAGGGCTTTATGCAGAAGACGCGAAACAAAAAGACAATTATGGGATGTAGGGTCTTTATTATCTTAAGGACGCAGACGTCTTCAGGATACATGGATCTGTTCGGGGACAACTGCAAAGAAATATAATGGCTTGAGATCATGATTGGTCTAAAATATTGGCATTGATAAATGCGTTAGACCGGGTGTAAAAGAAAGGGGCTAAATTTGCACACCACAGGAACGAATCAAACTGGGAAACCTTGACAGAGCGCAGAAAGATAGCTCGCATATGTGCTATCTTCAAAGCATACACGGGAGAACGGGCTTGGAAGGCTATAGGTGACAGATTAGAAACACCATGCTATCTGAGCAGGGGTGAAAGATTTGGATGTCTGAAAATTCCCGATCATTCATGAATACTTCCATGTTTAAAAATATGCGGCCTGGTCGCTGACATTTGCTACACAGATTTAGGTGTTCTGTGTCTGAGCATCTCGACACAAATATTATTATTCTCAGAATATTTCCACTATAAAATATTTATTCATGAAAAATGCCTAGAAAATGAAAATGACAAATTCCAGAAGAGCCTCTCGCGGCCTCGTGTAATTGATGCCAGGGTCCACTACTGGGCCGTGGCCTGGCGGTTGAGAAGCACTGCTCTAGATATCCCATGATGGAGGGTTTGTGACAGTGACCAAATCATTACATCCTTTTTTTTTTTTGTGGAATTATCTGTTGTTTGTGTGATACATTTAATGTGCATGCTACTTTGGAAGTTGCGGTATGTTCGTTGGTCATTATTATACCAAAAGATAATTATTACTGTTTTATTTTGGATATTAGTGCCAGCAGTCAGGACTGAACCTAGAATCCTTTGAATATTAAATTTTGTATAATGGCAGTTGTACAAGTGTGATGTTAATTTTAAATGTACATAATCAGCGAATAAATATGTGATATTTTCAATTTCATAAATCACACATAGCAGTTGGCACCAAAATTTGTGTTTTGTAAGAATTATTCTCAATTTAAAATGACATTATTGGGGTGGATGTTTTGCTGTCAGGTGCAGAACCAACTTGAACAGATGGGCGTAAGTGAAGAGTCTGTGAAGAGTGCATTGGAGCAGTTATCACAAGACACCAAAGTTTACCTGCAGAAGTTCACATTGGAAGAAATAAGGATGTACACCCAACGGTATATTTTTCACTTGATATTTATTTTGCTAGGTACATTTTTGGAGCTATGATAACACAGCTGGTATAGTGACTGGCTATGGGCTGGGCTGCTGAGGCTTCCAACTAGCCAGTTGGAGTGTAGCAAATTAATTGTGCTGTGCCAAGTTTGGGAGATGGTAAATTTTCTCTTGATAATGTACAGTAGCTAATTGCTGTACAGAAACCTGACAAGATAGGTGTTGTGATAAACAAAGAACTTTATTGATAGTTTTAACAGCAAGGGAGAAGGGAACTGAATAGAAATAGAAGCTATCTCGTAGTTCTAGTATAATTGCAGCTAGGAGATCAGTTTTCTCTATCAAAAGAACAGTTTGAAGTTGCACAATATGTTATTCTGAAACACTGCTTCATATATCACAAGTCAAGAACTAAGAATTTGAACGAAATTTGCCATATTCAGGCATATTATGTCAATTTATAGACTATAGTATTTTATAATTGTGTAGTGATACGATACAAATGATCAGGCATCTGGTTACCTAGGCATGAATATTCTAAAATAGAGATAATCTCTGGTTTTGCTGAATAGTCATAATGGACTTCACTCTGTAGAAACAGTATGGCATCATGCACCAGGGAAAAGTTTACTTGAGTATGAAGAAAGCTCAGGGTTGACGAAGACTTTATCTTACTAAAAATATTATACATGTACATTCTGAAATCACTAGTCAGTCCTTTTCAGTATATTATTCCTATTGTGGAAAGGCACCAGTGCTGGCAAACTAGAAGGCTGTAGCTTGACTGAGTGGCCAGTTCAGGACACTGAATTTGGGTTCGTCATCTGTTGTCAAAGTCTCTGGTGGTTAAGTCTGGACTGAAGGACGTTGGTGCATGATTCCCCAGCCCAAGGTTATTAGTGCCATTGTTGTCAAATATGCCATACATAGATCTTCGACAGTTTCCCAGGTCTTTTCTTGTGACTGACCAAGCAAATTGCTGTTACACTACACACCAGTTCTTTCACTACATGGCAGATACTCAACATGAACCGCCGCTTGTGTATTCAAAATACTTGCTGTGGATTTTCCACCTGGTATGTGTCTCAAATGTTTTGGTGGGGGGGATCCTTTGTGACATCTTTCTGTGTTGGACTACAGTGGTTTTGTAGTGATGTAATGCACCCACTTATGGTCACAAGTCAGTGTTCACACCTGTGACAGCTGTCAGCGGAATATTAGCCTATGCCTGGTTTGTGACTTACTTCCAGCCTTTGGAAAACACCTTTCACCAAATATTACACAGTGTTATGTGATGTGGTCTCCTCCTCCTCCTCCTTATGATGATGATGATGATGATGATGATTATGATGATGATATGGGCAGAGCATGTAGCACGGATGGGGAAGATGAACGTGTATAGGATATTGGTGGGGAAGCCAGAAGGAAAGAGACCACTGGGAAGACCAAGGCGTAGGTGGGTGGACAATATTAAAATGGATCTTAGAGAGATGGAATGGTATGGTATCGATTGGATTGATCTGACTTAGGATAGGGACCAGTGGAGGGCTCTTGTGAACATGGTAATGAACCTTAAGGTTCCATAAAATGCTGGGAAGTTCTTGAGTAACTGCAGAATTGGCGGCTCCTCCAGAAGGGCTTAGCTCCATGAGTAAGTAAGTACTAGTGGACTGAGAATCGGGTTTCAAATAACAAGGCTGTGGTTCTTGGAGTACCCTCACTTGACAATATTTGCAGTTTCAGCGCTTTTTACGCCACCCTGTCATGTAGCTTTCACTATCTAGGTCTCTGTTAATCGTAATATTGAAACTCTTTCTCTTAGTGGTTATTAGCACCCTGCACTGACCATTTTCAGTTTTTCTTATTGCTACTGGCGTGGGACTAAGTCCCTTGTACTGCGGCCACTTCTGGCCTATTGTACCAGTCCCAGATGATAGGTGAGGGTGATTGTGCAGCAATTGGTGGAATGAAGATTGACAGGGGAAACCGAAGCACTCTGAGAAAACCTGCCCTAGCGCCACTTTGTCCACCACAAATCCAACTTGACCTGACCCGGGTCGCCGCTGTGGGAAGCCAGCGACTAACCGCTTGAGCTATAGTGCAGCCAACCATTTTCAGTTAGAGAGCCACTTACTTAAAAGAACACACAGTGCTGTCAGGATCGCATCACATCTGTCGTCCATGGTGTCAACTCGGGAATGGTTCATTGTTATGCAGGCACTTGTAAATTTAATTAGGTACTTCGGATTTGTATGAGCGTGAATATACACATTCTTCATGGCGCTGGTAATATAGTAGTAACTGTGGAGACTAGTAGTAGATGCACGTGCATGCATTGAACCCCTCCCTCCTGAACACACAAAATTACCAACAGTTGCATGTTACAGGCATGATAACTATGAAGGAGGATACAGAGGTCACACGGAATGGTTTCATTCAGCAGAAGGGAGTTGGCCACATTCTGAGAAGCCTTCATTCCGTAATGACTGTTACCGCAAGTCTCACAACTCTTGTGATTCATTCGTCTTCTCCCAAGGATACCCAGAACCTCTTCCTCGAGAAGGGTAAGTATGATTCATGTGGATGTCATAAGAGCCCAAGTATGAATCACATATACCACTGTTACATTGAATATTTAGCATGGAGCCTGGCCGCAGCCTGTTGGCTTTCAGAGTGCAGGTGTGGGCGGACATGAGTGAAGCAGGGGGTTGCACATTAGCACAGAAATGACCACCCAAGTACAAAACACACTGTTCTATGAAGACATGCTCCAATGTGCTGGCTGAGAACTCCTCACCCTGTCACAGTTTGCCAGGGGTAATGGCGGTGGGTTTTACAGGAGATGTTAAAACAATGCTAGCTTCTTGTTGGATGAGAGTTTTCTTGGCTTGTGGTCAGTCAGCCAGCCATCGTTATAAGCATAGTAGTCAGTGTGTTCTGGAAGACCAAAGCAATGTATATGAGAGTGTGATTTGAACCACTCATTAAAGTTCATACAAATCATATTTTCAGTACACTTATTCAGTAGATATTACTTGAGCACCTCATAACCCATGGTCCTACACAGCCCGCTAAACTGCCTCCAATTTATTATTCATAGATCATAGCCCACGCACACTTAACTGACAGCCTATGATTTGATTCTTCTGTTTACTACATATAATGTTGTGCATTATGAAGTTCACATAATGCTAACTAGTGTACACTCCTGTATGGTATTTAATATGTTACCTTCTTTAATCAGATGCATTAGATACCGGGAAAGTCATTTGTGTCATACAACAAAAGAGGAAGGAGGGAAACATTCTGAATTAACCTCAAGATCATACCACTCCTCGCCAGCTCACATATATTCCATGTGCATGAACAGTAACATCTCCTTCACCGGTTACTGTTCTTACCTCATTTTCATACAAAGTCCTGTCAGACCCTGGAACCTGGGATCTCATAACCCGAGCGAGCTGACCACCAACAAGCATCCAGGCATCTGCTTTCCATTTATCCTTTGTGGATGTGGATCCACTGGTGCCCAATTCCAAATTATCCCACTTAAAATACATCATGAAAATAACAGTGGAGAATTCAGTGCTCAGTTGAAGTTAGGCTGTGAAGAGAAGAATAGGAGTTTGCTGTTAAATGGCTGTCAGCCTGGGATTTAAGTCAGTTGAAGCACTGAGAGATTTGTAAGGGAATCTGACGAGAAGAATTAATCGGTGCAGTTAGCACAGAAGCTGAAGAATCTCAACTGTTAGAACCTGTTACCAGGAAACGTCTAGTGAAGTCAGAGAAGACTTATGTGTGCTGTAGATACAGTGATATTTGAAGTGTGTAATCCTCTGAAACTTATTGTTACTTGTAGTTGTGATCTGTAAGTGGTCAGTAAATCCAGTATCCAATCCAAAACCCCATTGAAAGTCAGTTACACATGTGACAATATATTCAAGATGACTGCTGTAACATATTAACTGTAATTGGCAGAGAAGTTATTTTTCATATCTTCCTATGATTTATTACGTGGATATGTAAGGTCTCTGGCTTGTTTCACTGTGCCCTTATATATTTTTTGCATTATTTGTTTTATGCTTCTAGAGTTTGAACTTCACTTTTTTCTAGATTTGCTAGTTTTCTTCTTTTACTTTTGTTTCAGGAATGCAGATGTGCACTGGCAAAGCAGGTCGTTTCAGTATGCAGACTCCAGGAGATATTCTGAAAGAGAGAACCATTATCACCAGCCTTCTCGATATGGTACCTGTGATGCCTACAGCTATCGTTACAGATGCAGGGAGAATAACGTGGATAGACACATGAGGAAAGACTTTTATCGAAGGAAAAGAAAAATATACCCAGACCATGACAGTGACGGAAGGAGATGGAATGTGTGTGATAGAAAGATGCAGAAAGTTGAAAAGCAGAATATTAAATCATCTGTGTCTGAACCAATTAATAATATTATTTCTGAAGATTCGAAGGACAGTGAAAAAGTGGGAAGTGAAGTGGAGAAGGAAAGACTGTCTAGTTCAAAAGTCCATGATTCTGTTGCTTGTTCAGGCATTAAAACTGATGTGACAGATGTGGTCCGCACTAGTGAGACTTCAGATGTAGACGAACAGACACATAGTTCCACAGTCAACGATCAGACAGAAACAGTGGTACCATATGAATCTGGTAAAGATTGTGATACTAAAGGGAAAGAATCTAGGGCATTGATTGAGGAGAATGGGAAAGTTTGTGACAATGGAAATGGGGAAGTACTAGAGGAAGGAGTGACTGCATACAAAGCACAGTCGATATCCATAGAGGGGGGAAGTGTAGTAATAAACAGGAATAGTTCTAGCACAGAGGAGGATGAAGATCATTCTTCTCAGAGAGAAGTAATCGCTGTTGTGAATAGGGTCACAACAGAAGTGAATTCTGAACAGAACACATTAGAGAAAGAGGAACCTCATTGTGTAACATCAGAAGCAGAACATCACTCTAATTCAACACCATCAATCACTAATGAAGAAGTGTCCTCAGTACAACAAGAAACCAAAGAAACCAGTGATGCCTCAAATGAGTCTCATGGTGACTTCCTTGGCAACAGTATTCAGACTAGTCAGGATGGAAACTATACTGACATTGATGAAGGGACCAAAGACAGTGCATCACGAAAACTAAGCAAAAAAGCAGAGAAGAGTGAACATGAGATTAGAAAGTCCCAAACAGTGTCAACAGATTTTAATGATGATAGTGTTAATGCGTGTGAAAAAGCTAAGTACCCGTCAGTTTCATGTAATAACCCTCATTATCATAAGGAAACTGCATCAGTACAAAACCATACTTGCAGAGGAAGTGGAGTTGTTGACTGCAAGACCAAAGTGACTGAAGTTGGAAAAACTCCAGGGCAGTCTTTGGGGGAATCTGAGCACACAGATGAAACTCAGATTTTGGGTGAGTTTTTCGAGGCACACATTAATAATAACCAACATTTCAAGCAGAGACGTTTCAGTGAAAATATATGAAATAATAATTATATTTGTTGAGGTGTGTAAATGGAGCTGGTTGCATTTACTTTTTTAAATTTCTGGTGTCACGTATGAAAATGTTGAAACCAAAACACTGATAAGTATTAACAGGTAAGTACTTAAGTGATTTTATAAGATTGGATGCAGTTACGTATATTTGTTCTTACAGTATGTTGGTAGAGGAGTTGCAGTGTTGGATTGAAATTAAATTTTAATTTATTATTCTGTTGGAAGAACTTCTTGACTGATCATTTCTTTGTTCAAGCAAAATGTATTTGTAATGGGACATCCAACGTTGATATGTAGTACTGCTTCAGGGTGCTTATTTCACTCAGGTATTGAAATAATGAAGTTGCTTATGTATTGCGATATACTATCATTGACTAAAGGAAGTTACTGGTAGCACAGTATTATAATGTTCATTATGGCAATGGTATGAATATACCAAGATTTCAGAGATGAAGGAAACAGTAACGCTGATTACAGAAGATGTTTTGGCTGCAGGGCAGCTAACACGCGCACGTACGCACGCACACACACAAACAAACAAACACATTCACACACAAACAGGCACTTGCAAACAGAAAAGAAAAGCATACATAACCACAAAAAAACACGCACCAGCATGAATTCTCCTGTGATAACCTTTGAAAGGGTTGGTGATTTTGTCTGAAGTTCTGCTGGAAGTTCTCACACATATTGACACAGTTGACTTTACTCGTCAGTCAGCAGACTTCATCATTAGCAAAAGAGCACTTTTTGAGCCCTTAGAAGATTGTGCTAGATCACATCCACTGACAGGGTAGCTCAGTCATACCCTCATGCCTTCTATGCCTTGCAGGGCTGTGGTGGAGATATTCTAACCTGCCTCCACACAGGGACAGTCCATAGACAAAGCATATATTTTGTGGCAGTGTGTTACATTCAAATTTTTTGTCAGCACACTATGATGTGTTGTAGTTGATTCCCACCTTATTAACCAAGCTGCAGGCAGTAACACATGTTTTCATGGACAAATTCTTTGATTTGTGCTATTTGCATCCATTTTGTTCGTCTGTGGATGCCTTGAATGCTGAGCCTTGTTCATTTGTGTTTCCCCATTTTGAACTTGGAAAACCAACAAGTGTCTGTCACAGGTTTTCCTAGTTTGAAGCAGAACAGGAAGCACTTGTGAAATCTGTCATTATCTGGTCAAGCATAAGTTGCAGAGGGCCCATCTTACAACACTTCCCACCATGTTACGCGTGAGTGTTGCAAGCTGCAAGTTTGAAATGGAAGGCAAAGGACTACTATTCTACTTTGTCTCCACCCAAAACCCACACCTGTGGTGGTGCCATATTGTGGCCATTCCACCAGAAGCTACTGATCACATCACTTATGGACATATTTGTGTTTTCTGAAGTGCTGGAGGGCTAAGTGAATGTATGTACACTCTCACAGAAAGGGAATCACGTTGGCCATAGACAGCCTTTACGGTTTTGTTATGTATGTGCAATGTTGGTTTTTATCTGATGGTTTATTAGTGCTTATTAGTTCATGTAAATTATTATGCCTTTTCAGATATCCAGAGGAGAGTTTCAGTGCATGTTCCTTCGGAGCACAAAGGTCGTGAAAGTTCTCATTTGAAAATACAACAGAATCAGCAGAATTTAGAGTCCAGGATAACTGTTGAAGATGCATCCCATCAGGGTAGTAAGTTGCAGTTTATGGTGTCAGAAATCAGGGAAGCATCTCTTGGTGACAATGTGAAGTATAAAACAGCTGATGGTAGTTTTCATAGAAATAATAAGCGATGCGGCACTCTAATTGAAAATGCTTCTGTTGCTAAATCCTTGGAAAGAGAAGTAAAATCTTCAAAGCATTTAGTTTCCAAAGAGAAGTGTGGAATGGACCACCCCAACAGTAGTTTGTCTGCTGAAAGAAATAAACATATGAGAAGTGTGACAAAATACCCTGGTGTTAGAAGAACAGCTTTGCAATATTATACTACCATTGATGAATATTTTGGTAAGAATTATGGTAAAAGTGAAGATGAAAATAACCATAATACAAAGGATTCAGCTGAAAATTTGCGAAAGATAGAATGTACAGTTAACAATCAGCAGAAGTTGGTTTGTGAAAATAAATTTCCAGTAGTAAGGAAGAACCTTGAAAAATATGATGAAGTGGTAAAAATGCGTACCTCATTATCAAAAAGCAAAGAAAAGTTAGCTAAGATGTCAGGCAGTCAGCATGCAAGTAAGTGTTCAATGAATGTTAAAAGAAGAAGCAGCGAACCTTGTGAGTTGCTTTCTAAAATACGTAAGAAGAGGCGGTTCAGTTATGGAGGAGGAGAATCTGTAGTAAAGGGGGCAGAAATGAGACCCATGGGAAATGATATGAAGAGTAGAAAGGGCGATGAGAAAATGTTGGAAATTGATATTCCAAAGCTTCCAAAAACAGGAGAAGAGGCTGATACTTATGGAGTTTCAGCAGACAGTGGCACGAGGATGGTACCTGGAGGAAATGAGACAATCAAAGCTGGAGGGAAGAAAGTGACAAAACAGGGAAAGAGAAGTTCACATTGTCCAGAAGTTGCAAAGGCTGCTACTCAAGGCATACGCATAGAGAAAGTCACAAAAATGAAACCTGGAGAAAAAGTGGTGAAGAATAGGAAGAATGAAGAGAAAGTACTGGAAAAAGAAACTCTTCACTGTTCAAATGCTGGTGAAGGTGTATCCGCAGAGAGAGGCACAAAAGTGAACCCTGCAGGAGCTGAGATTGTGAAGGCAGGAAAAGATGAAGAGAATATATTGGGAAGTTCCCACTGTGTGAAAACAAGTTGGCACGCTGCTGCTGATAGCATACAAGAAACCACAAAAATAATGACTGGAGGAAGTGAGTCAGTGAAGACTGGAAAGAATGAACTGAAAATATTGAAGGGAAGTCCACAGTGTTTTAAAACTAAAGAACAGGCCGCTGTTGAAGATCTGTCCCAGAAGAAAACAATAAAAATGAAACCTGGAGGACGTGACGTGGTAAATTGTTGCAAGAATAAAGGGAATGCATTGAAGAAAATTCCACAGTGTTTGTACACTGAAGAAAAGACCATTGTTCAAAATTCATCCAGAGAGAGAGTCACCAAAATTAAACCTACAGGAAATGAGATGGTAATGACTGCAAGGAATGAAGAGAGAATATTTAAGGAAACTCTACTGTGTCTGAGGACTGAAGAACAGGCTGCTACTCAAAGTTTATCTCTGGAGAAAGTTACAAAAAAGAAACCTAGAGGAAGTGAGATGGTAAAGACTGGAAAGAAAGTAGAGAAGGTGTTGGAAGGTCCACAGAATTTGAAACGAGGGCAACAGACTTCTGCCCTAAGTATGTCCATGGAGAAAGCGACAAAAAATAAACCTAGAAGTGAGATGTTCAGTGATAGAAGGAAGGAAGAGAAAATATTGAAGGGAAGTCCACAGCATTTGGAAATAGAACAGAGCGTTGTTCAAAGTTTATCCACAGAGAAAAGAACAAAACCGAAACCTGGAGGAGGTGAGAAGGTGAAGACTGGAAAGAATGAGAGAAAATTGAAGAAAAGTTCAAGGTGTTTTAAAACAGGTCATCAGGCTTCTTTTCAGGCCATATCAGTAGAGCGAGCCATTGAAACAAAACCTAGAGGAAGTGGAATAGTAAATATGGGAAAGAATAAGGTGGAAACTTTGAAGGGAAGTCCACAGAGATTGAAACCTGGACAAGATACTGCATTTGGAGTATCTAGAGAGAGAGTGCATAACACTACTGCATTAGAAATGAAACAACGAGGAAATGAGTTGTTGGCTACGAGCAGTGTAAAAGCATGTAGAAGGGACAAGCAATATCATTCATTTGTATCGTTAAATGATTGTAAAAGGGATAAAAATGGTAAATTATTTTCAGAGAAACAGAACAGAAGAAATACTTTGGAGAGAATTACAAATATAAATCCATTTTATACTTCCAAATTAGATTTTAAAGATGATAAATATAGGAAGAAGAGAGAAATAATGTTGGAACTGTTTGGAGAGGATCCTGATGAACTTCCAGGAAGTAAGTCTGATAGCCCTGATGGAGTTTGTATGAAAGTTTTACAGGAAAGTAATTCCTGCTCAAATTCAGCAAGAGTATCTAATCATTCAGGAGAAAATGTTAAATTTGCGAGTTCTTTAGAACAGGATAGAGGACAAAAGGATAATGGGTCGACATGTCAGCTGATGTTACTTTCTTGTAAAAGTGAATCAGAAAGCAACAGTTTGAATAAAGGAGAAGTAGAACCAGAACACCGTGACCAGCAGAAAGCTAAAGGGTTTGGTGATCGTGAGCCTAGTTCCTTGTGCCCCAGAAGTGAAGTGCAGAAAGTTGGCTCCCAAAAATTGCCACAATTGAATCATTCTGCACAACAGAATAACCATCAACAAGAGGGTGTATGTGACTCCATGACGAACAGAGCTGGTGCAAATACATTACAGCAGAATAATCAAGTCCGGTCAGATATGACAACTCACAAAAATGATATGTATGCAGTAACCTCCAGAACAACAACCTTACATGTGGATACTTTGGGTAAGAGTGATCATCAGAAAGACACTGGACCTGAAGCATGTTTTGAAAGTGAGTTGCTCATAACATGCCCCATGAAAGATGGAACTGGTACAATCACACAGGATAATACACAAAAGCAAAATGGATTTGGACACCAGAAATCAAGTGATGTAGCCAATACAAATGATATACATCTTACAGGATGCATTAAGGAAGGAGAAAATGGGGAATTTCACTTGATAATAAATGCAAAAAATATAGATACTTTGTTTCCAAGTCCTCAAAGGGACCACTCTGGCACTACAGTGAAACTGCTTTCGGTAAATTGTAATATATTAAAGGATGTTAATGATGCATCAGATGGACATTCTGTGAGCACAGAGGGGGTTGTACATGCTGATAAGTGTTCAGAAGATATCAGCATGCCATCAGACACTGCAGAAAGAGTAGCTGAGAAGAAGGTTTCATCCCCTGAAACAAATGTAAATGTGTCTACACTAGAGATTCCAGATATATCATGCTCGAAGGTAACCGGATCTGTGGATAAGCATGTTTCTCCTGTGCCAGATACATCAGGTTGTGGACAAAATGGACCAAATAACCAACACGATACAGTTGAAAGGTCAGTGGATAAGCATGTTTCTCCTGTGCCACATACATCAGGTTGTGGACAAAATGAACCAAATAACAAACACGATACAGTTGAAAGGTCAGTGGATAAGAATGTTTCATCTGTGCCACATATATCATGTTGTGAACGAAATGAAACAGATAACCAACACCATACAGTTGCAAGTTCATCTACAAGTGAGCCATTACAGGATCTGGCATTACTTTGCAAAAGAAGTGTTCCAGATTCTTCCTCTCAGCCACAGATTTTCAGGATGTTGACATCAGCAGTGAAACAAACTGAAGTTGAAATAGCTGGGAAAGAGAAGTGTCTGTCAGAATCCAACTCTGGAATGAGGGTAGGCTGCAGTAAAGCAAGCACCAAATTCCCACAGTCAACTGTAGACCTTAACCAAACTCAGGTTTGTTCTCCTTTACAGACAAATATTCCAAACAGCAAGGAAACCACTTCTGCTATGCATAGCTCTAGACCTACAGTCAGGTCTGATCAGCTGCAGCCTGAGTCATTCCAAGCAAACAGCAAAAGTACAGATGATAAGCCCCCACAAGAGAGTGATGTTCCTGTTTCTCTTACTTTACCGCGGATTAGGGTTCGAGATCCAGAGAGTTTGGGAATTATTCACCATAAGAAGTCATTTTTTAAAGAAATGGATACAAAATTGTGTGAATTGACACAAATCACATATGTATTATTGCAAGATATGAATCGTATTCTTCACCGTCTCAGAGCAATATGTTGCCTGACAGGTACCTTGAAGGATACAGAAACAGCTTTGGCAAAGGCAGAGCATACAACCCATCACCAAATTGTTAAAGCCAAAACATTCCTTGACTTGTATAAGTATGTTGAAAGAAGTTTCTCAGATGAAAGTAAAGGTATTCTGATTAAACGTCTAAGTGAGTTGAATCCTCATTGGACTTATACTTCAAGACAGTTAGAAATGTGTCAGAACTATTGCTTTTGGGTACTCAGGAATAGTCAGATGAGCGTGGAAAATTTGGGTAGTATGTCAAGTCAGGTCACAGTTTCGTCAGTTTCATTAATACAGCAGATTTTGCAACACAGTTTTCAGCAGCAGCCAGTAGGCGTTCCAATTCAAAGTAATGTTGCCTCAAATACAAATAATCAGGTCTTACCTCTGTTGCAAGCACGAGGACAAATTCCATCGAGCAGTGAAGCAAATATCAATTCAAAACAGCAAACTTCTGAATCTATGCAGAATGTTCCATCTATTGCACCAGTACTGTTTACATCTAGTAGAAATGAGGTGGTGACCCACACCGGAGGTCCAGCAACTGATGCTACATATGATGTATGTATGAGGGAAACAGGATCACATTTGAATCCAAGACATGCTCAGACCGTAAACATCCCCCAACAACAATTGCCTAATTATAATCTTGCGCAAACTCAGAACCCACCAGGTAGACAATTTACATACTCAAATTCTATTTCTTATATACCACAACCTGTTCATGAAACTGATAGAGCTATTCCACTTGCACAAAGCCAAGTTTTAAATATGCCACCTAAAAAGAGAAAAGTCCCTACAATACTGGCACATTCATATAACGTGCAACATACTACACCATATGCAGTTCCAAATGTTCCTGTTTCTCATGGGAACAGAAGTGCAGTTTCAGGATTTACAGGCTCTGTGCCTGTGTCTGGCTCAGGCTATTCACTACCAAATTCTTTGAGTAACTCACATGCACCAAATCTGCAGGTTGCACCATCTCATTACACATCCAACAATCAGAATCAAACTATACAACAAAGAAAATTGGCATACGATTCGAGTAGAGCTGCTTTCAAAAATCCATCAAATCAACATACCTATCAGCACATGTACTTACGCACTTTGAATAAAAATTCAGCTTTGAATAAATCAGCTCAAAACCCTGTCAATCAACCACACTCTCGAAATGAAGCCATACAAAGGGATACATTCCCTCAACCTGTGATTAATACACGAAATTCTTCCAATCAGCCTTACCCTTGGAATGAAGCCATTAAACAGCATACATTTTCTGAATCAGTTGGTAATCCTCCCAATACCTTGCAACAGGGTGTATCTTCACATTATATGAATAATGTTGCTGCCCGAAGTTCAGCTGCAAATTCATCCAGTCGCCCCTATGTACCAAATCAGGTCATAAATCATGGTATGTTTTCCCATCAGTTGAGTAATGCCCCTTCAAATAGAGTAACTGGAGGCACAACTAATGTTTCATTACGTGAATTGTGTGCATCTGCTGCTGGTCCTATGGGAGAAGTTCATGGTTATATGCATCCAATAGGAAATAGATTTTGTGGAACACAACAACCACCACCACGTTATATAGCGCCACCACCACCTTATATACCACTATCATCAAGCTACACACGAGTGTCACCACATGCTCAGAAGCAAGTGAGTGTTCAAGAACACCATGTATCTGCCGCTCAAGGAAACACAGGATCCTACAATGGAGCATCTTCTGGGATCCCTCAGCAACACCAGGCACCTCCAGTAGCTTCTGAATTACAAATGCAGTTATGTGGAACAACACAGTCTATTATAAGTCACAGACGAG
This sequence comes from Cryptotermes secundus, assembly GCF_002891405.2. Taxonomy (NCBI): domain Eukaryota; kingdom Metazoa; phylum Arthropoda; class Insecta; order Blattodea; family Kalotermitidae; genus Cryptotermes; species Cryptotermes secundus. Next base: position 1,067,473 of record NW_019727090.1, read on the forward strand.
GATCACATGGAAGAGGAAATGCTAATGATGTAGCAAGTAACAATTACTGCAATGGGGGAATCACCCAGAATGCTCCAGCAAATAATTTTTTTGATAGGGTCAGCAACCAGAATGGATCTCCTGGAAACAATATATTAAGAAATCAGCTTTTTGATAAGGAGATCAATCAGAGTAGATTTCTTGTGAATAGAGCAACAGATAACACACTGTCTGACCATAGAAACACGTGGAGTGAACCAGCAAGTAATGTTTATGACAAGAGAAAAACACACTGTGAACCAGCAAGTAACAGTCTCTCTGAAAGGGGAAAGAATCAGTATTTGTCTGCAGGTAGTGGAGGATATAACAGTTTGTTTGATGGGATAGACAGCCTAAGTGGACCTGTTCCAAACAGTACAGCAAATAACAGTTCCTGTGAAGGGGAAAACAGACAAAATGTATCTCTTGCAAATGGCCAGTTTGATAGGAGAAACAGTCAAAGTAGGCCTCTTCCAAATAGAACAGCAGATAATCTCCATGACAGGGAAAACAACCAGACTGGATGTCTTCCAGTTATTACATGTAACAGGCTCTTTGATAAGGGAAACAGCTGGAGCAGACCACCAGCTCCGGCCAATATTCCATCTTCAGTAACGTTTCAGGCAAGATTCGAAGGTGTTCAGCAGCATTCAAAGAAACCAACTCAGAAGTTACCTGGTTGTGAGGTTGGCCACCAAAATGTAAATAATGTAGCTCAGCATTTGTCTGGAGCATCAAGTTATCCGTCTACGGAAAATCCCATTTCTGAGATTGGGCAGCAAAATGTGAATAATATGACTCAGAAACATTTGTCTGGAGCAGCAAATGTTTCATCTGCAGAAAATCGAAATGTTAATGGTAACAGTGGCTTCTTAAAAGTAAATACCATATCTGAGGGTACCCGTCTTGAAGACCCTCAACTTGAAAGTAATTCAAACATTACTGAGACCCCTGCTTCTCTCCCAAATTCACAACCCTTGTTCGATGTTAATCAGCAATCCAGTCTTTGCAGAAGCCAACAGAGACAGTTGTCAAGCATAGTGACTGCTCAACCTGAACTGTCAAGGAACACTCCTGTTGGTATAGTTCAAGCATCTGGGAATCCCGGTTGTGTTCCTGGTTCTTCTGCTCAGGCAACAGGAATCTCATCTACTGGCCATACTGCAGAAACCTTGCATTTGCATGTTTGTGAGCCACGTAGTACAAACCATGTTACACTTAGTGCAACAGTAAGTGAACCACCTGAAAAGGCTGTTCCAGATCAACAGAGCACTAACAGCGCATTAAGGACAGAGATTCAGCAAGAAACAAGTGGCAGACCTACATTACGGACGTTCAGGAGGAAGAGTGGCAATGACAACCTAAGAAACGAAACAGTTAGTGTTGAAGTTGTTGACCCTAGAAATGATGTTCAGCTTGAGACTGAATCTGAATGCCTTGGGATTGATGTTACATCAAAACAATCGGAGGAGGAAGAAGTAACCATTCTCACAGTGGAGGAATGTGTTTCCATATCCAATTCTGAAACTTCCAAAACAACAACATTGAATAAAATTCCAGCTGCCATGGTGGATGAAGCCGGAGGATCTGATTCAGAAGTGGAGGTTGTAAGTTCACTATTACTTGCATTTTAAGTTACTTATGAATGGGAGGGAACTGTAGGAAATGCACCAGTATTTTTTTTTAATTTGCAGTATTTGCTATTAAATTGCAGTGTGTTGTATGCATTTATTTAATGAGCTGCATGAAATAACACAGACAGGAAAATGATTGGAATGCAGTGGACAATGTAAAAGAAATTATTGGATCACAAATTAACAGTAATACAGGTGAAGATGGAAAAATAATTACAGTACTTGTCACAAATAATGAAACAATTTCCAACTACCATGCACGTGTACTATGTTTCCTTCAATTCCAAGATACTTCTTTATTTTTTAAAATTGGGGTACATTTTACTTTACACAGCATAAAAAAAATGGTGTTGAAAAATCATATTGTGTGTATAAAGTGAAAGGTAACCTTCACGTACATAACACTAGTTACGGGGCACACGCACAAAGGAGACACTGAAAGTGTGTATCTCCATCATCAGAAATGTTCTGTTTTGCAATTGATGGCATCTTGGAATAAAGAAAATATGTAATACTAATAACGTGATACAGACTACAAAACATCACCAATCAACACACAAAAATGCTCCTTCAGCATAACCAGACATGTATGCAGGAATGTATGTAACTCCTCCATGCCCCTTACTAACCCTTCAAGGGCCTAAATACTAATTAAATGAACAGTGGCGTTTTTGTTTTAAGGGGCAGTGAATCTCCTGTTCAGACAGATTACAGGAAACTAAAACTAAACATACAGTATGAAAGGCACATGGTATTGTGGGTGGGGAAGCAGGAAACCTTGCTTGTTCTTTTATAGGTCCAACAAATGTTTAGTTACCAACATTTACAAATGTTATGCAACTCAGAATAATGTTCAAGGACATTTCTATGTTTGATTTTCTGTTAGTTTTAACAAACTTATCCTTTTAAGGGGGGTGGATAGAGTTGTGAGATCACTGTGTTGGCCCTTTGTTGTGCTTGTGCAAATGCTGAAGTGGTTGACCATTTTCTACCACATTTAACATGAACATGGTATTGGATTCCATACAAACATTGTTTTCTACAGTTGGTACAGGTGGCTGATAACACAAACTTGTAATGTGGGAGCAACACCAGCACCGCCTAATATGGGCCTTTGAAATAACAGTAAATCTATAAATATGTAATTTCTGTTAAGCACATTTTTTCCTGGACTGCTAAATAAGGCTTAATAAAATCTACCGTATTTACGCATGTATAGGCCGCACATTTTTTGCCAAAAATTCAAGAGGAAAACTGGGGTGCGGCTTATATTCGAAATATTCGAAATCACACTTCATTTAAAAAAAATTACATTCATAATTAGTAATACAGGGTGTTCTACTCCTGAAATAATATTCCAAGAAAATTATTTTTTCTATAATTTCTGTCTGAAAATTGTGCTGCGGCCTATACGTGCATAAATACGGTATATAGCTTCGGTTAGTTGGCAGTAAGCACAATAGACCAGTGTAGGTTGCGGTGCAACGGCCGAGAAGGCCCACCCCCCTTATACATTCATTCACTAGATGGCAGTAACTAATGAACCACAGAAAGGAAATGGATCATAAACATGCCTGAAAATTCTGTATGGTATTATTTATAAGCGACTCAGCAACAGTATAGTGAAAGTGAGAAACATTGAGCTCATATCTGACAAATTTCATATAGGGAAGCTCTCTGCTTTAGCTGTAAATTAAGCGGTCTCCGTACTCTATAGAGGTAATGTTCCTACCTCATGACTCTTGGTACGCGGGTTCAGATACCTGGCGGAGGTCGTCGAATTTTTAAGGGCGGAAAAATTCAGGGAACAAGTCCTCCGGGAGGGACTTTAAGCTGTGTGTCCCATGTCGTAACTTTACGGCACGTAAAAGAACCTCATATCCCCAAAGGGGATCACTGAACAAAATTCCAGGACGCTTCCCGCCCAACAATAGCCTCTAAGGCCTCTGATAGATGGGGGAAGCATTATAGACACCACTAAGCAAGTGGCCGAACTCACTTGCTCGGCGGGACTGATGGTATGCACCATTTATCGGTAGGGTAAAGAGACTGGTAGAATATCATAGAGGGAAGCACAATAGATCAAACTGGTCGCGGTGCATGGGGAAACCCACCCTCTCTAAATAACTAACTAACTAGCTGTAAATTATCACCACCTCCCACAAAGAAATCAGTACAGATCACGTATTAGTAATAATATTAACTATTGCGGGCAATAAGAATATGGTGATTTGGACCATGATTCAGCCCTATAACTGTCAGCACATGAGCACATAAAAATAACTGAACAACAGGGTAGTGCATTGATTGGTTTTAAATGTAATTGATTATAGCCTTGGGAGTCTGTTCAATAGAAAAACAGGCTGTATGAGTTCTTGGATCCTCATGTTTTGATGTAGTTATCGATAGAATTTATATATAAGAGCATGTTTCGTCTTTCATCCATCTTATTGTAAGTGGGTGGCTTATTTATTTATTATAATTGATGTTCTACAGATTTGTGAAGTACTGCCACAATCACGAACTGTTTCTCGGGACAGTGGTTACAAGACACCATCTCCCATGGCTGGAGATGTTGGGACTGGAAGTGATCAGAAGGTAAGCATCTCAGAAATATTGTTATTTTTACTTTTTCATTTATACGGAATAAACATAGTATTATGTAGGACTTGTTCTCATAGCGGTGGTTATGAAGAGTACTATCTTCTGGGATGTAATACAGTGTAGTCCGTTAAGTTTGGCTTGCCACCTGCTTTCATCCTGGTACATCACTTTGCTTATTTGATCTTGAAGATGGAAATAGTAGTTCCTCTGAAATGTCGGTTGACTTTCAGCAGACTACATGGCATTATATCTCACAAGTTAATTTTTTTTTTTTAATTTGCTTAGTGGGGGGTTGGAGTCACACTGGGTCCACTCAGTATGGTGGCCACTGATTAGCCTATTGTAGCCTGCCCTGGGTGATTATGGTGATGGATAATTTGGTGGAGTGAAGGTTGGCAGGGGAAACCGAAGTACTCGGAGAAAACCTGCCCCAGCGCCACATTGTCCACCATAAATCTGACTTGACCAGACCCGGGATTGAATGCGGGCCATCACGGTGGGAAGCCAGGGACCAACCGCTTGAGCTGTGGCGTGGCCACTATCTCACATGTTAGTACTCTTCATGTTATAGTTCTGAGAATTTTAATGTTTAATAGAGGATTGTGTTTTAAGTACCACTGAAGTAGTAAAGATAACTTTTGGGTTGTTGCCTGTAGGTTTATTTGGGAATTGGCTCACTTTACTCACATGTAACTTTCAGAAGATGTGCAGGTGGCATTATGTATTTACGAGGGTCATACTGAAAGTCAGGAGCAACAATTTTTTGTGAAGTAACGTGCTCTATTATTGACAAACCAAATACACCACCTCAATCAACAGACCTTTCTTTATTTTTCCACATAATCGCCACTTCTTTGTACACATTTCTTCCAGCGTTCTGGGAGTTTGAAAATTCCCCTTCTGTAATATTCCGTTCCAGCCATCCGAAGACACTGACGTACTGCTTTCTGAATTGCCTCCCTTGTCTCGAAATGTCCACGCAGCTGATCCTTCACATATCCGAAAAGATGGTAGTTGGAGGGTGCCAGATCAGGGTTATAGGAGGGGTGTGGTAGAACTTCCCACCCCATGTTTGCAATTGCTTCCAATGTGAGGTGAGCGGTGTGGGGGCGAGTGTTGTCATGCAGGATGTTTCTCCCGGGCATTTATCGTGCAATGCACGATGGAGCTTGTGCAGTGTCTTGACGTAACTAGCAGCATTGATGGTTTGCCCAGGTTCCAGGAATTCGGCCAGAATAAACCCCCTTGCATCCCAGAAGACTGTGCCCATCACCTTCGCAGCTGGTGGCACTGTCTTTGCCTTCCTTTTTGATGGAGAATGCAAATGGTGCCATTCCAGTGTGGAGCAATTGGTGGAATGCAATTTCACACACTGTTCTGTATGAGATAATCACAGTTAGTCTAGGCTATCACAGGTTTTGTGCAAGATGGGTTTTGCAAATGCTCACGGGTATGCACAAAACGCATAGAATGGCTTCAGCTTTGAATTTGATTTTTTTTTAGAGTGATTCCACAAAGATGGCGATGAATTTCGCATTCACATCATATGAGTGACAGGTGATGAATTCTGGGTTTCGTTTATGAATGTTGAAACCAGAGAGCAATGAAAGCAGTGGTTGCAAACACATTCACCAAACAAATTGAAAAACTTTAAACAGACATCTGCCACAAAGCTGATGGGAATTGTTTTCACTGTGTTGCGGCATTCAGAACAAACAGGGTGGCATGCTGACATCAGTTTACTTTTAATGCTTCTCCATGACATTGCATGTCTGCATATAGCAGCTTACACTTAAACACTGCTGGAGCATTTCAGGCAGGAGTTTGACCACCCATCTTACAGCCCCAATCTTACTCCAAGTGACTACAACCTGTTTACCTAACTGAAGAACTGGTTCAGATCACAGCACTTCAACATAAGCTGATGGAAGGTGTCAAAATGTAGGTGAGCTCACAGGTGGCAGACTTTAATGCAGGCATACAAAAAGTTCCCCGATAGGACAAATTCTGTAATTCTGGCGGTGACCACCTTGAGAAGTAGTTGAAATGTGTACATATTTTTTTGTATATAATAAACAATATTTCCTCACTCCTTGTTTTTTTAACAGCTCAGTCGAGGTTACTTTCTGAATAGCCCCCATATAAGGAAGTATATGTTAAGGAAGGGGCAAACTATGAAACTGAAGACAAAGATGAGGTCACTGTACTGATTTCAGGAAATTCCTGTGAAGAAACTAGATTTTCAAATGACAGAAAATACATACCAGCCTGAAGACACACTGCTGGTAGGCGAAGAGTATGAAGACAATAAACCTCTCCTGGAAGAGGATTACAAGGATAGCAAACTACAGACATGGTTTGAGTGTGAGGATGCAGTATCAGCAGCATGGTACAATACTGAGCTGACTTCACTGATGTGGCAGGAATCAGAGGTGGGCCCTTTGCCAGTTTGTCATGATGTCAAGAAAATGAATTTGCATTAAAGCACTGTGTGCATGATTCTGGCACATCTTTTGATATATGTAATGGACACAGCCTTAAAAATAAAATTCCTTGTAAAGTGATAGGCATTGTCATTTTGCATGGTTTGTTTTATAACAACATTAAATAAATTGTATTGATTTATAATGTGCTTATATGGCTCATATGTGTATTATTTTCTAGAATTGTTTTTTTAATGCATTAATGTAAAGTATTTAAGTGCGTGTGTTTGTAGAGTTAATTTTTTTCTTGAAATCCTGTAGTTTATGTGGGATATGTATTGGCTATTCATTAATGTGGGGATGGATGATGTGAATACCACCAGCAATTGAAATGGTGTACTGTGTGCTAGTCCAGAATGCGTGTACTTCCCAATTCTGTTACCAGAGGCAGAGTGCATCAGTTTCCCCATCAGGACCTCTCTGTATAGCATAGTGTCAGTGATTAAGAGGTAGGGGGGATCTGCCCCAAGGTGATGTAAAATAAGTTAGAAATCTGAGGTCAGGTGAAATGTCAGGTAGATTGTACAGTTTATTAAATGGGGAATGTTTGTGAAAGGTAGAAAGTTGAATATTATGAATTGCTACAAGCGTGTTATCCTTACGGAAGATAAACTGGAGGTAGGTAGCCCACATTGTAGTGTGATGGGTTCAGTTTTGTATTGCACTAAATATATTAAAACTCTTGAATGCAACTTCTCGTAGAGAAAGCTAAATGTAAATCACTGTTTGTTTTATAATTTATATTTTTGGAAGCAGTATAGGTTAGATTTTTGGTAATATTATCTAATGCAGAATTTGTTTTGCAGCAGTATAACATACACTGATCAATGTTGTGGACATAATCCATAATCCTGACCTATCTGAAATTACATCTCAAAGATTGGCCTATGCCTCCATCCTTAGATAAAGGAAACCTAATCTGTTGGAACTAATTAGTAGAGCTCATTCCTGTCAGGCTTGCAGTGACTGGATAATCCTGGTAGACCATGCAGGCTTCATAAGTTAGACCCCGAGGGATGCATTCTTATCAGCCACAGTAACATTGGAGAGGCCAAAGGGCATAACTGTGAACTGCCATAGTCCCATTCTCATAGTGGCTAAGGTGCAGAGCAACTTTCCAGTCTTCAAGTCCAGGGTTGAGAACCATTTATCCTGGGTGACCATATCCAGATGTCCTTGGTACAAGGGAGTGGTGATTAGTAACGTCATTCAGCCTTCAGTCATCTGTGCAGAATTGAAAGTATCCTTTCTTCTTGCTGATGAGCATGGCCGGTGAAGACCAAGTATTATCCCTTGACTTTTTATGTCCCTCAGTACATTTAGTCCAGTTAGTCCTGCTGTGATCGTGGGTAGGGTGTCTTCAAAGGGGCTGACATTCATATCTGTTGCTATTTGTTGGCAAAATATCCTGGAATTAGGTGATTAACTCCAGCTCTCAGGCTTCTCTGGTATTCAGGTTTGGCCAGGCAGCAGGCACTACCTCTTGCAGTTGCTGACAGATCTCGTGTCTGGAATTTAGGGTTCCAAACTTTTGGCTGGCACTGCCCGTGTGACCAGTTCTCATTGGCCCAGAGTGGTGCCAAGAGCCAACATCTGGCCTTGATTTATCACAGTCATCATCCTGACAGTACACCCCATTGAGCTTGGTCCAGTGTTCTAGATGAGTGTTCAGTGCAGTTGAGAGCACAAGGATGTGAATGGAGCATGTCCTTAATGAATTGTGAAGATTAGTTGAGTACAGATTAGGGCAGGGGAGTACAGAGTGACTGAAGAGGGAGAAAGAAGAAGACTTGATAGTGATTTGAAGTGATAGTTTCTGTGTTGAGATCCACTGCCAGGACATGACTAGTAGAATCCTAGTGTATGTGCAACAGTGAATTGTAAATTGTGTAAATCAGTCACAGCACTATATTAATTGTAATTAAGTGAGATTGTAACCGAAGTGCGGGGGTCAAGGTCTTCACTTTTGTGTAGTATAGTAAAACTTGGTGATGTTCCTTTGACAAGTGACTGGGACTGACCACTTGTGAGTGACCATGAAAGACATTTAAAAGCTACAAGAGAGAGGAATTTTAATTGATAACAATAATAATCTATTTTATTTTACTTATTAATTTTAGCCTAATGTTTTAAGCTTGCAATGACACGACCTTCCCTCTAAAAATTGGCCAATGAAGGGGAATAGCAGAAAAAGTATAGTGTTAACATAGAATAACCTACCTGATGATGGTCCGAATGGCCGAAACAGTCTATAAAGTGAAAAAACTATACAGAATACATTTACATTTATTGCTTCTCTGTTTCACTAAAATAATTCTGTGATTTTCTGCTAATTTCTTTATCATCCATCACACATGGTAATTTAATCATTTTGTAAGTTACTTGAGAAACCTTCCAATGTGTTGGATTGTGTATGATGTGTGCTAATACTACAGTTAATTACTGCATCAAATAATGAATAGAATTTAGGAGGGATGAAGAGCTGGTCATTTTTCTACAGTGGCATGGGACTCCATCACCTACATGTGAATCAAAGATGCTGCTTACATAGACATGCGTAGCTATGAAAACAAAACGCCCTACTAATGCTTCACATGTGCTGTAATTAGATGTTGCACCTACATTTATAAATCATCAGTCTCAAGCAGGGGCTGGCCTCTTGGCAATGAGTTTACCATCCATTACCTTCAATCCATGTCCACTTCTAACTGCAAATTCTGCAATCTTAAACTTCAGCCTATTCAAAAAGATTGACACTAGTTTCAGTTCACTAACCTTGATAGATGTTATTAGTGTAGTTATTTCACAGATGTGCCTAAGTTCACCCAGTCTAATTATAACACAATCAAGATGATGAAACAAAGAAAGCAGGATGAAGGAACAACATTTATGGGGACGGAACTGTGAGAGGGAATTGTAATAACAAGTAGCAGTAAAACTTGTTGCAGATACTCCTATTTATATGAATCAACAATAGTTTCAGACAACTGTGATGTTTTACTTGTAGGTGGGACCAGCAATTTTTTTTTTTTCAATTTTTTTAATTCGCTTAGTGGGGGGTGGAGTCCAACTGAGTTCACTTTGGCATGGCAGCCACTGATTGGCCTATTGTAGCCTGCTGCGGGTGATCATGATGATGGAGAATGGTGGAGTTAAGATGCACCAGCATTTGATTCACTATCTGAGTAAATACTTAATGTTCATTATATTCTCAGAGTATGGTCTACTTCTGTCTACAGGTGAAGGGAAATTATATAATACGAAACATACATCTGTGAATAACACAACTAAAAGTGAACATCAAACCAGCTTAATTAACAGTGTCTCCTGCCATATGAAAAGTGCCTCTGATGATGGTTTTAATTAAACAGAAACATGTAAGGCAAGAATAATAAAAGAGACGTGACCTCTATTGCCACACTGGATGGAAAATTCTACTAACTTTGTAACTTATTTAATGTATTTGCATGTGTACATGTGTAAATGGCAGCAGCTACTGTGATAAATACAGACTGCCTGTGAGTGATCAGGAAAGATATTTAAAAGTCACAAACAAAAGAAATTTTAACTGATAACAGTAATAATTATCTATTTTAGTTTTACTTCATTAAAATTAAAATTAATTTTACCAGCTGTGTGAAATACTTCTCGTTGGAAAATCTTCAAAACGTGGGTTGCAGTAGGCTGTTCATCCCCTCCAGCCCCCTCCCTGTTAGCTATGCAGTCCAAAACGTAGGTTCCACCAGGCTCTTCAACCTCTCCAGCCCCCTTCTCCTCAGATGTGCAGTCACCAAACTTACACCGAGCCACTGAACTCGTGGTCAACCAGCATAAGGAAGAATAATCGTGGTCTTTTTCCAGGACGCCATAACAATACCTGGCCCAGTTGTAGCATGTGGTGCCTAAAATCGGCTGTTACATCATAAGCTCACAGGACATGCAGCCCAAGTATGCTCTCGCCTGTGGTTTTTGCAATGAATGCTAAGTTTCTTTCACACACTGCCCCAGAGTAAGCTCCACCAGCACGTAAAAGATGGGGAGATTTTCCCCAGATGCCATCTGCAAAATATGGCTTAGTCAGCTTCCTTGCTGGCAGTTCTGTGATTATGTCAGGCCTGGGGACAGTTGCAAAGCATAGCTCGTCCCCTGTGCAGCCATTGGGAATTTGGCAGTTGCTCCTTTCTAGTATATGGAGTGTGAAACGAGGGGTTGAGGGTGATGATGCTGGTCCCCCCCTTGTGCCAGTTCTTAACCTTTTCAAGCATTAGTAGGTTTCAGTCAAGCCCCTGCCAATGGTCTGATATGGGAACAAGGGTGTGCCATTATCAGTTAAGTGACGTAGATAATTATGTCATTAGAAAGTTATGAGTTTTTATTTTAAACATACTTCTGGAAATTCATACATACTTACACAGGACTTTTCTTCCATAAGGTTGCTGCACAAGATACAGCGTACCCAGATCTTCAGAGTAGCTGGGCTTTATTCAGATGAATATTATGATTAGCCATTAGGTTTTCAATCTTGGAAATGTCCATTAGTGAATTATGCAGTATGTGTATGACAAATTCACTGGGATCCCTCTTTTTTGGGGGGGAGAGAATGGAAGTATCCATTATGTTAGAATTTTGGTGTTCGGGCGTGTGAGTGTGTTGTTCATTCTGAAACGTTGTATTGTGGGTGTCAAGAACATAGCACGGAGAAAACATGCTTGGTGCAGTGGATGTGAACTAGTGCAGGCAGGATCTTGCCCAGTGGTGAGCTCTGGTGTTAGTGGCATTGAATCTCTAGGTTTCTGTGCTTATTAATTAGAAACAAAGTATACAATTTTAGAAATGTCTGCTTTCTACAGAGCTTAAATTAATGTTAGTGGAAACTGTAAACATTTTTTTCATAGATGCTGGATATGGGCTGTATTTGTAATTCTTGAAACATCTAATCCATACGGCAACTCATTCCACTTTTTGTGAGGTTTGTTCTTAAATTCATGCAGTTTCACAAATTTTATGTTTTACCAGGTTCACTAAGGATGGAACACTAGCGGTCACAATTTTGTACCTTTATGAATAGAGCTGCTTATCTTCTTTTAGAAGTGCCTTGTGCAGGATTTTAAGACATCAAGACTTCTTTCTATCAAGTGATCCTAGTGTAACTTTTATAAGCCAGCCAATAAATTCTAAGAAATTACTTAATTTGCAGTAGAGCAGCCTCCGTAATCTAGGGGTAACATTCCCACCTCAAGGTACGCGGGTTCAAATCCGGCGGAGGTCGTGGAATTTTTAAGGGCGGAAAAATTCAGGGGTCAAGTCCTCCGGGAGGGACTTTCAGCCATGTGTCCCATGTCGTAGATTTACGGTACGTAAAAGATCCTCATGTCTGTAGGAGACCTCTGAGCAAAATTAGGCAAGTTTCCCGCACAAGTAGTTTCCAGTTCCTCTGGTAGATGGGGAAGTATCGGGGACCACTACCAGAGAGGGCTGACCTCGCTGGCAGAATGGGGCTGATAGCGAGCACCAGTACTGGAAGGGCATGGCGACTAGTTAGAATAATTAAAGGGGGGATGCACAATAGATCAATAAATGATCGCAGTGCATGGGGAAAGCTACCCCCTATGAATAATTAATAATAATAATAATAATTTGCAGTAACACTGTATTACCAGACATCCATGGTTGTTGCATCTAATTATATTGTGACATGACTGAAAAGAGCCGTTGCTAAATAATGGAATTGTTAACATGAAGTACTGTAGTAACTGGGAAGTGGTGTTCTCTATGCAGTCCATGTGATAGCAACATGACACAACAAGAGAACTGTTGGGAGGTGTTTTCTATGTGGTCCCTGCCAATGCTTCATAATGAGCAGCTGTAATTATGAGAGAGTCTTGAGATGGCAGTGAGAAGAGTATGTTGGTGTGAGATGGCTGCCAGCCTGAGAGTCAGTTTGAACATTGAGTGAATTTTGAAACAGTCACTGGCCAGTAAGGATGTGACCATGAAAGCTGATGAAGCTGTTACCAGGGGACAATCTAGTTACCAATCCAAACCCCATCTATAGTCACCAAATAATGTGACATTGTGATTAGCGTAGCATTTCTGTTTGTTCAGGTGGCAGTTGTGAGAGAGAAGATGGAGTCTGTTCAGTGTGCAGTTTGTGAGAAGCCAGCAGAGGTCAAGTGCTCTGGATGCCTCGTCACATGCTACTGCAGTGCAGAATGTCAGGTAAGAAAAGCATCACAGGAAGTGAACAATTAAATGTATCTGAAATTACTTGATGTGTTTTGATAGCTTTGAGATTGGCATGAGTATATAGTAATAAAATTGTGAAGCGAATTTAATTTTTGTTCATATCGACTATAATCCTTATTTTATGCGAATCTTGAACTGAATTTCATCAGATACATACAATACAAACAATACTGTAAAAGTATACAGTGTGCACCTCACAGGTGCACTCCACAGAAAGAATTATAAACATGCATGCTATATATAAAGATGAAGAGCGGGTGAGTGTTTGCTTTTCCTTTATACATTTTCATACTGTTGCCCATATGCTGATTAAGTTTGGCATGATGGTAGAGGTTTTACACTTCTTGCATGACATCAAGTCTTAAGCAAACTTATTTCTCCTTTATTTCACATATATTTCCATATTAAATGCAACTTATTTTTCAAGTCATCTTTCTTCCTTACTACTAATTTCTCCATTACTTCCGGTGTAAGAAAGGCATTGGGTTTGTGAAAACAATGGATGATCTTATCTTTCTCTCTCTCTCTGCCTCACCTGTTTCTCCCAAACAGAATCTTGTAGAGAAGTGACAGTCCTGGAAATTGTTAATTATGGTGCTATGCGTATGTGGTTCAAGTCCAGGCCAGCTATATTTTTTGACAGCATCGTGATTTTTGCAATGGTAAGCCTTAAGTGTTTCACTTCCCAGTACATGCTGCAGCAACTTCATGTGGAACTTTTAGGATATGAGTGGGCCTCTTTCTGAAATACTTATGAATATTGTGTGTTAATTTACAAGCTTGACTGCAAATTCATGCCTACCTTTTCCATCATAAAATAAGCTTACAGTACTGTGCAAGGAACAGTTGTGAACTTGCAGCAATCCAGTTTGACAGTCCATCCTTCTGCTAGGCAGTTTTTGAACAGACTGAATTCCTGATCCTTGTCAGGAGACCTCTTTTTGCACTGATTATTCACTCACAAGGAGCAAAAGCTTATTCAGCCACCAGTTCTGGTGAAACAGACTATGGTGTTTAAGATTTTTTCTGTTTATACTGTCTGTGATGCACACTTGGACACTAGCAACCATGTTTCAGGTTCTCTATAATGCAGATGAACTTGTGAGCTCTTTTTTCTTTTTGCCAGTAAATTAATTTATTTCCCTATTTCCTCTGTGACCTGATATTTATATTAGTTGTACTGTTCCATTCTGTCAGTTTCCGAAGTAACTGAAGGTAGTACCAGACAAAATTTGAATTAATTAGGCATGAATCAAGTGCTTTAAAATGTTAACTTCTAATGTAAAAGTGTTGAACATTGTTACTTATTGTGTGTTCTAGCTAGAGGATTGGAATACCACACATCATACTGTGTGTTGTGCAGGACTGGATGAATGATTTCTTCTGCATCTGTGGCAGTTGATATATAAAGGTACAGAGGATAAGAGTCAACAGATGGAGATTGTAGAATTGGATTAAGGTATAAAGTTAAACAAGACGTACATTGTTTATGACACAGTATAAAATGATACATCTGAAATTATAAAGATCCTGTCAGAATTCTCTTGAAGCAAAAAGACATTTTTATGTATGTATCTTTGTGTGTGGGTATATTTGCATCCATGCTAAATTATAATGGTCATTAGTAATAAATGATTGTTCAGATTCATTGAACATGTTAGGAGATGTTTCTTTCCATTAATGTCATCAGAAATTTTAGGATAATCTGAACCAAAGTTTTGTGTTTTATGCATTATTTGATACTGTTTATTCAAAGTAACAATATGAAATTAAAATATATGTAATAAAATCCTTCAGAATTTTCATACTGTATAGGTATATTGTGATGCGTGATAGCAAAATTAAATAGTCTTTCATCCAGTGACATTCACAGCCTTCTGAAGTAGCTAACATTGTTTCAATGGATGGATGGATGTTTGGCAGCTGTCTAAGTGTGCCACTGTGTTGATACAGTTCAGGGAATTGTTTACATTTCAGATGGAAGAAATTTGATGTTGTAGTGGTTGTTGCTGATGTGATTGACATGGTTTGTGATGCATTTGTGGCATCTGTAAAAGTTACATGATAAATTCTTTAACCATATCTGAATTGGTTGGTTTGGTATTCCTTATGTTGTGCAATAACAGTGTATGTCTTATAAACATGCTGTGGCTTGGAAACAATGTTTAAATACCAGCATCCTTATTATCAAAGTATCCGTCAATAATGCAACACTATAAAAGACATTAAGAATATGTTTTACACTAAAAATGTATTTCAGTACTTTTTGATAATATCAAAATCATTACATGTCAACAGGACATTAAAATCACATTCTTTACATTAAAAGTGATTATCCAGTTATCTAAAATGTCTTTAGTCATATATTTGTTCTAGTTTTTGACATGTTTCGGCCACATGGGCCATCATCAGGTACTTTATTTTCTTTCGGGGAGACCACTGCACTGTATACTTGTTCACTGTGCTTCCATGGATGTAATATATAATTCTATCTAACGATCAGAATGCTGTCGTTGCACTCTGTTGAGGCTATCGTAGGTTTTGTGTGATGTATGATTACTTGTGTGGTCTACCTGTGTACTGGAGATGCTAAAATATAATAAGTTTAATTACCAGGTTTTATATTATGACACAGTAGGTTAAATGTGATACCTCTGTTATTTATGGACAGCCATTACATTTTAGGTACATGATGATACCCTCATAAGTTAATATGTTGTGATAGTTTACTTTGTTGAAATTGAATTATTTTGTAAGTGTAATATTAACCTGCAAGGGCCTGTGAACAAGCTTTTTAAGTACCTGGACTGTGTACTACAAGAAATAAGAGGTGTTATTATGTTAGTGTTATGTAAGTTATATTCATTTTTAAGATTACAGTACATTAAGCCTTTGACCACTGTTTATTTATATTCATATATTCATCCATATTTTGTGTAGTTTTACAGCATATTCATCTCTACAGCTGAGGTCAAAAAATTTGTAGTAATGTCTAGGCTAAGAATACTCAAATCTTATCTCAGTCTCAAAATATTCAGAGAAGTACTGTATGCACCATCTTGCTACTGTGACACAAATACTCGTGTAATATCGAGATGCCCTTTCTCAGTAGCAAATACAATTCTGAGTGACAATTATCAAAATACTTCTACATGTTAGTCAGAAGATGACCGTAAGGCTTTGGTTGGTGCAGGTGGCATAGGAGAATGAGAAAAGAATGTGGAATTATTGATTGGTATTCGTGGGGAAAGTGATGTGATATTGCATACATTAGCCGGAAATATCCATATCATAGTGGGAAGTTTATGTGCCCTTATTGGTAAACGTTTAAAAATTCACTGTATATATGTAAACAGTTTTCAGGGTGCATATACTGAAGATACGATTGCCATTCTAATTATTATGCCATTTAAAATATGGTTTTTTGTTATTTAAATATTGGTATGAAAGCCTACTGGAACTTGTACAGGTACCAGATTCATCATTGGATTGTGTTTCAACCAACCAGATGAGAAATAGATAGCCAGGAAATCACTTATTGTGTTTACCTTTTTGAAGACCAGTATAGTAATAGTAATGTAGTTTGCTTAGGTGCCATTGAGTAAAGATTCTAATTAACCTTTCATACTATTATTTTGAATAAGTTTCTTGAATGAAGATAATATAAGGTAGAGTTTGGAAACAGGACCATTGACTGTAAAATTAACTTAATTTTTGAAGTGAAAGATATAATTTAGTAAATACTAGTACATATATTTCTTTTCTTTGAAGCCTGATTTGGAAATAAAGACAAGACTTCTCATCAGTGCCTCAGTCAGAACACATTTGATGCGTTATATGTAACCATTTCATATTAAATTTATGTATCCTGATGGTAGCAGTCAGTTGATTGATATAGGTTTAAGAAAACATTATAGGGTGTTTAGCAGGGTGAGGGAAAGGGGACATTATTTGCTATTTCTGCTGTTAAATATAGCATAGTGTTAAACATCAGTACTTTTCATTTTGAATATAATTTTAACAAATGTATGCAGAAATTTATCATTGCCTGTTTATCACCAGTAAGGCACTGTTGGAACAAGTGTTTGTTTACAAGAAAAACTCTGTTATGTAGGTACTTCACATACATTTTGTGTACAGCCTGAATTTTCCATTGATCACAGCAATTCTGCACTTCCTTTAAATAACCGATAGGCTCGAATGTCGATAAAATCAGTTTATTAAGGTTTTATTTTTTGCTACATGTTTCAGTCATTTACAACCATCATCAGGCATTTATAAAATGTAAAATCCATCTATGTTCTTCACTGGACTCTGTATTGTAATGGATCCACTTAAAAGTTTTAAATAGCATTACAGTTTTTAATATATTGAAACACTTATATAATAATAATTTTAAAATAAGCTTTATTAAATTAGGTAAGTGCAATGTGTCTTGTATGTTATTTAGTTCCCTTTCTTTTGCTGCTTTTGTTACTGGGTATATGTGAACAATGTGCACTAAGTATTGTACAAGACATTGCATAACAATGAATACAATAAAAAACTTAAACACAAGACATTCAAATCAGTGCAAACACCACAAAAATACAGATAGAGAACACCAGAAAACGAAATGTGCCATTTTTAAGTGGAAAAGAAAATTCGAAAACTTTATGGACACAAATAAGAATAGCATTTTGAACAAGAAGCACAATACAAAAGATGGTAAAACCACATCCACAAATAGATATAAAAAAATGGTGTGTACCATATGAAATGCATTGATTACCCACTAAAATAAATAGGGCAAACAGGCTGAATATTTTATACCAGATATAAATAGTAGACACATGCAATTAGGAATAACATCAGTAACTCTGGGATATTCAAATCACATATTAAGTACGGGACACTCATACAGGAGCATAACTGATTCAAAGAAAATTATGAAACTAGAGAGAAAGGAAAAGCATCCGAATACATTGGAGAACTACCACAGTAGAAACATTAGACATGAATGATGCCCATATTGATGCCAATAACCCAGTATTTGAAAAACATCAGATAGCAAGCACTCAGTCTAGACACACACAGCAGGAAGACCCACCCAGTACTATGGAATACACACGTGTGTAGATGGGACTACACATCAGATATTAGAACCACAAAAACGGAAGCAGCAGTTTTCACCAACAATTTTAAACACCTGATGATGACCAGTGTCAGTCGAAACATGTAGTGTAGAAAATTTTTAAAATAAGTTTTAAAAAGATGTAATATCTTCCATGCAACACGTCCTTTTCAAAACTTATTTAAAAGTTTTAGAAGGACGTGTTGCACATAAGACGGTGAATCGGTGACATTTGTTGGATTATAAGTGATGTGCAACAGGATGCTAGAATATAATATTTTTGTCCCATAACACAAAGTATGAAGTGGTTACAACCAAGTATGGCAGCTAAGGATCTGAAATAGCAAAGTTCAGTTTTGATTCCATCTTCTCAGTTTCAGGACATGCATGACCAAATTGCATTCATGTGCGAGGTTTACATCATAGAACTTGGTTGCATCACTCTTAAAACCAAAGGGAGGTATTGGTTTGATGCTGTATGCAATATATAATTTATAAGTGTTAAGAGCGAACTTCATCTTACATGAATTATCTGCGGTCTTTTGTAGATGATCATCTTTTTTAATGTTGCTTCAGCTCACCTCAGACTGTAAATACAACTATATTGTGTGTTATGTTTAGTATTTAAATTCTCAGGTTTTTCTCATTTGATCTTTAGCTCCTGTTGCAGATATGTCTACTTGTTGGTAACACGTTTTGTAAATTAAAAGTACTTCATGACACCATGTCTTGTCAATCCTTGAAAATTAATGTATCTTATGTTTTACACCTAGAACTGAACACCCACATATTTATGCCGTAGTTATCCTCTGGAATCTGTGATCTGTTGAAGCATTAGGATAGTACTCTACTCATGAGTGCATTCACTGAGAATAAAAACCTGAAAATGGTCCTCTCAGTTATTTGGGCACTTTGGGGATGCACAGCCAGAGATGCATGTGTGTGCATGCATACCATACCAAAAGCCAATTTTAGTTTATGGGCATCAGAAATTTACATATCAAAATCTATTTACTTTCTGCGCATTAGAAATTTACATATCAGTTAAATCTTTGAGATAAGTTTTCTCTGTTGTTACAGTGCCTTATAAGTGAAAACGCGAAGAAAACACTTTCATATAGGTATATGGCCTAATGTATCACTAGCAATACATCATCGCTGGTAATCATGAAATTTGAGAAGTGTTAAGATGCATTCCTTTTCATTGTGACAATATAATTTCAGTTGGTACAGCTGTTGTTGGCTTAAAATGTACTGTAATTCCAAAATAATTGTGTTCATTGTATTTTATTGTAATCAGTTTGTGTTTAAACTAGTTGTGAATGACCTGATGTTATTTAAATATATATTTTTCACTTTTATAAAAATATTGTACAAAAAATTGTAACATCTTGCATTAAGCAAATTATGTTACTTATATTGCAGAAGTGATAAGAAAAATAAAGCTTGTGTACATAATTTATCTGAATCAGTCACATTGAAGCAATACAGACATACAGCAATAAACCACCGATTTTACATACTCCGCATTTATTGTAATACCAACTCATCATGTTGTCTTGAAATATTACCCCCATCTCCATTCCATTTTATTTCATGTACTCTTGCACAAACACAGCCTTTGTGGCCAGATGTCTAGACTTGTGCTGAACAAGTGCTTGGTTTGAATCTGGGCCTGAGATTTCTGTGGTTTTTTTCAGTCTTTGCAGGAGAATTCTGGGCTTGGTAGTACCTTTAAAAAGGCTGCTTTGTAAGTCCCTGCAGATGCTTACTGCTACACATTACTTAACTTCTTTTAACTGTTAAAGTATAGAATGTATATTATCATATGGGGGGAAAAGTAATGAATCTTCTTCGTCTATGGCGCAACAGCCAGATGTCGGGCCTTGGCCTCCCTTACCCATCCCCTCCATTCCTCTCTGCCCTGCGCTGCTCTCTTCCAGCTCCTTACACCCATCACTTCTTCGCATCTTCTTCCACCGCATCAATCCACCTAGTTCTTGGTTTCCCAGCGCATCTCCTGCCGCATGTTGTACTGTATAGTATTTTCTTTGGGATATGCTCCTTATCCATTCTCTGTATGTGCTCAGCCCAATCTTTTTAAGCTTTATCGTCACAGATCTCTGGCTCCTTATATGATTTGTATAACTCTTTATTGTATTTTAAGGCACTGCTAAAAGTCGGAAGGTTGCGATTTAAATACCGATGAGGTTATTGGATTTTTTTCAGTTTACCTAATCCTTCTGGCCGCACTATGGCACTGGGGTTCACTCATCCTCTTAACAGAAATTAGTACCAGGAATTAATTAAATAATTTTCCTGTGGAGTAAAGTGCGGCTGGCGCGTAAGGCTGACAGCCTTACCGCCATCTTTGAGCCGATTGTCTAGATAATGTGGGATCCTCAATGTCTCACAACCCTATGGGCCTTCATGGCCTGTTACAGGGATAGCTTTACTTTTTACTTTACTTTATTATATCTTATTCTCCATATCCCGTTCTCTCTTATTGGTCTATAAATTCGTCTCATGATTTTCCTCTCGAATGAATTGATGAGTGACTGTTTTATATATTTTTGTTTTAATCACTCAGTGTATATCCTTTGATCTGAAAACTGATAGTAATGAGAAATGTGCATTATTCACTATTCGTTTTATTATTATTTCATGATTTTCCTCTCCATCTTTGTGGAATTTTGACCCTAAGTATATGAAGTCTTCAACTATTTCTATCCCGTCCCCCTCCATGTTAATTTCTCCAGTTTGCCTTGGATTCCTTCTAGACTATCAGCATTTTAGTTTTATTTACATTCACATCTAAGCCAGTTGTTTTTGCTATGGTTTTTATTTCTTTATATGTCTCCATTGCTCTTAGGGATCTTGATACTATAATAATATCCGCATACACCATTATTTGTGTTTGTTTATACGCTGATGTGTTCCTTGTGTCTACATTACATTTCCTCACTATATATTCCAATACCAAATTAAATAGTGATGGTGCCAAGCTATCTCCGTTTTAATCCTTGATTTGTCTTAAAGCATTCCGTTAACTGGTTCTGGATTTTAACTTGATTGATTGTTTCTGTCATGGTTAAGTTATTCTACTTAGTTTTGTTGGAATAACAAAAGTGGACATAATCATCCTTGATTTCTTCCTTATTATTGTATCATATGCTTGTTTAAAATCTATGATGCATAGGTAAATATCTATATTAAATTCCCAGCATTTCTCCGTTATTTGTTTCAGGGTGAATAAATTGTCGACCTATTGGGTCGAAATCCTGATTGATATTCTCCTATTATTTTTTCTATATATGGATCCAGTCTCTTTTTTTTTTTAAGTATCCTTGTTAAAATTTTATATGCTGTTGGTAGTAATGATATACCTCTGTAGTTACTTTACCAATCTTCTGGTATCTTCTTCCCACACTTTATTTATAATTCTGTGGAGTGCTATTATTCCTTGTCCTCCTGCCTTCAATAATTCTTCTGGTATGTTATCTCCTCCTGGGGCTTTATTTAGTTTTTGTTCCTTTAATGCTTCTTCCACTTCTTCATTTGTTGAGGGTTCCATTATCTCTTCCTCTTCCCCTTCTCCATTGTCTGTATTTTCTTCTTCATTGTCCTTGTTATCTTCCATATTCTGATTTTGATATAATAATTGTTCAAAATATTCTTTCCATGTATTCATAATCTTTTTTATTATTTATTAGAAGCCCTTTTTTGTCTCAGATAAATTATATTTTTGGTTTGAAACCTTTCATATATTTGATTCGACCAAAGGCATTTTTTTTTTTGTTTTGTTATTTTTGAAGTCTTCTTCCAGTTGCAGTAATTGCTCATTTAGAAAGGCCCGTTTCTTTTTCCTGCAAATCCTGTCTGCTTTCCTTCTTGCTTCTTTATATGCCTCATTCCTTGCTCTTGTTGGTCTTTCCATATACTCCATATATTTCTTATTCTTGAGGTTTATACTCTCCCTACATTCCTTGTCGAACCATTGTCTATTATCCTGTTTCTCTTGATATCCCAGAGTCTTCTCAGCTTCTGTAATTATTGCGGTTTTAAAATCTACCCATATCCCTTCTACCGTTACTTCTTTATTTGCTCTGTTGTCATTAATTTCTTTAATTTTATTCTGAAATGCTTCTCTCATATCACTCTCCACAATCTTGTCAATATTAAATTTCTTACATTTCTCATACTGCTTAGACTTTGACAACTTATTTTACATCTATATTTAAACTGTACTAAGTAATGATCACTATCACAGTTGGTCCCTCTTAATGTTCTTACGTCCAGGATATTCATTGCAAATCACTTCTCTATGAGGACATGATCTGTTTGACTGAAGGGTACCCTATCCGGTGCTGCCCATGTTCTTTTATATATATTTTTGTGCGGGAAGTATCTAGAGCTGATGATCAAGTTCTTACTTTCTGCAAAATCTATTAATTTTTTTACATTATGGTTGGTTGTATCATGTCAACTTTCTGTCCCAATTGCTCCTCTGTATTCCTTCTCTTTACCTATTTTGGCATTAAGATCCCCTAAAATAACGTTTATGTCATTACTTGGTATTGAATGATACGTCTCTTCCATTTGTTGATAGAAATAGTCTTTGACATCTTTTTCTTCTGTAGGCGTGCACGTTCGTCATATTGAAAAATTTTGTTCTAATTCTCAAAGTGCAGATTCTTTCACTTATTGGTTTAAAGCCTATTATTATGCTTTTAAATTCTCGTTCTATTACAAAGGCTACACCAAATTCCTTAGTGCATTCTGCTTTACCACTGTAAAACAGTCTGTTTAAGTCCATGATTCCTTTACCCAGCTATCTAATTTCCTGTATGGCTGTGATTTTCATATTGTACTTGTGTATCTGTTCCAGTGCTGATTTCGTGGCACTGGGTTTATTGAGGGTTTTCACATTCCATGTACCTAGAGAGTAGTCCATATTCTTTGCCAGTTGTCATCTTCCAGTCTGTTGAGGTTTCAGAGCTTGATTCCAGGTTTTGAGACTTTTTTTTTATGGTGAGAGGTTGTCAGCCTCTCGCCCAACCCCCAACCTGGAGGACCAGGGTATCTCTTTTAGTCTGGGTCATCCCCTTTGATCTGTCCGGCATTAGTGGTTCTACCAGGAGCTATGCTACCGCCAACATAGCTCTCAGGGTCATTTGAACACGCAAGCCCCTCCACTACGTCAAAGTAGACACACCATCGGGGTGGGAGGAAGTAATGAATAGCAGTTATAAAGTGAAAGAGGAATCCTTCCAAGAGAGCGTACTTTTATTTGGTAGAGGAGATTGCACATCCCAGTGAGGCTGAGAGGTGTGCTGTCAGGCATATAGCCATTGGTAGGATCAGCTGTATTGGACACTTCAAAGTTGAGTGGTGTGGCAAGTGTGTCTTAGGCAACTTTAGATCAGTGGTTCTCAACCTTTGTGAAAATGTGGCCTGGTAAATTCTTGTTATTATTAAGTGAGGGCCTGATGCTGGGCTGTGACCTGGTGGTTGAGAAACACTGGCTTCAATGGGAAACACCATCAGACTATTCTGTGGCAGACTGGTAATCTGAGCTGAAAATAAATTTGTATGTCCCGAAGGCTGACAAGAGATCATGGAAAAAGAACTTCAGGTTGGTGCAAGCATGAAGTTCACTTAATTTGTGAAGCTCTGTGAATTAACGGACTGTTACTATTTTGGCATTCTGTAGTACATCTTATAGTAGTTTGTCTACTTAATGGAAATACAAACAGGCTTCTTTACCTGTCCGTGTCTCCTTTGAACATCAACCATGCTCGAATTTTGAATTGTGGAAATCATATTCACAACAAGAGTATCCCCCTTCCTCCTGAATGTGGTTTTACCACGTTTCAGGGATTTACATTCCTCTTTCAGATCTGGAGGAAGGCCTCTGTTCACCCTAATTGTTCCACAAACATATACTTTTCTTGAAAGTAGGTTTTCTGCAGTTGCCACACTGTTATAATAATTGTCTTGATAGATATGGTAATTTTGATCAAGATAGGGTTCCAAAATGGAAAGAATAGTTTCCTATAATTTCTTTCCCTCACCAGAATAAAATTCTAAATTTCCAATATCGCCTGAAGTGCTATCAGTAACTACACGAACAAGTAGGCCATACTTTGTAAGTTTCCCAGGATTATATGTTTCCATATTGCATACTCACTGACAGCATGCTACATACAGCTTGAAGAAATAAAGGCATTTATTTTCCTTTGCAGGGGCATACAGTTACAGCGAGGTCACGTAACTGATTAGTCAGCAAACATTCCAGAGGATTATCATGCAGCTGCAGTGTAAGTGATTTATCATGTTCTAAAAACATATTAATACGGGACTGGTCCGCCACGTTTAAAAGCGAAAAACGTATTAATGCGTGTGCGGTCTGCAAAGTGTTAAGTGACTTGAGTGGTGGCAGTGTAACTTATATACTGTTTGAAGGAAATGCCTTTACCAATTTCAGAAGACCAAGTCAGGGCAGAATTACTGTGCAACAATCCAGAAGATGTCTTTATAAAAATTTTATTATTATTATTACATAAGGTTACGATGTACAAATGTACCATCAGTATTAGAAAAATTATGAAGGTCATCAGGTATATTCATTCATTATGAAAGATGATGGATGTGACATACACTTTCAAGCAGCGAATATCCAGAACGTTTGTTTATTTGTAACTCAGCATTTCTCCAATGTTATTTTCAGTAAGCAGTATGTTGATACATTGTTACGGACTTCCATACTCTGCAGTGACATAGTACTGAGGGTGTGCTGAGGTGCTGTTTGTGAAGACTGGAAACTTTCAGAGAGTGCGTCTGTTTGCTGACATGTACCTGACTACAGCAGATTGATATGCAGGTGCCTTTTGATTATTTTTGAGTGTAACCCAGTCCATGTCAAGACTGGTCTCTGCTATAAGTTTGAGAGCCGGCACTGTCTAAGCTTATACAGTCTGTTCTTGAGGGTACAAAGGTTAGATTGTTGTTACTTGTTACAAGCTTTAAAAAAAATTGTACAGTACCACCCATGGATTTGCACTCATCATGCTTAGCTCAGCCAGGGTACATCGATCCAAGGAACAGAACAGTGTTAAGATTAAGGATATGAAATCGCAATATTCTCCTCAAGAGTGTCAGGATACAACACCTATAAGAACTACGAGAATTGGAAAATCCGGCATATTGAATTGAATGGATTTTGAATCAGGAAAGGGTGTCCTACAATGTTTCCAGACGTGGCAGAAATGGAATTCATGTGCAAAGTGAATGAGTCTTGTTGCCTATCAGATATCATACACTGGGGTAGGCATGTTACCAATGGATAGCAGTGAGGTTCTCTTGAGAGCATCATAAATGAAGATGCTTGATAAACAACTGGGGAGGGGGGGGGGACAGGTTGGAGAGACCAACTGAGAAGAGACCTGAAAGTGAGTGCAAGAAAAGAATGAAAACAGGTACAAGAGGAGTGATTATGGGAGGAGAAACAAGAAAGAGGTCATAAGATATCCCACCTAGACACACATCAGTGGACAATGAAATGCTAATTAAAAAACATTAATGGAACAATATAAAAAATTATAGATGTCCTTGTTTGCTATTTATCAGCAGTTTTGAATGATATGTATGAATGATGTAACTGGAAGACTGTAGGCTGTTCTAGGACAGTGTCCTTGAATGTTTGTTTTTGGAGTGTGGAAAACAAATGTTAGCTAGCCAGTCTCTTGCCAGATATTTGATGTACCTGATGTTAAGTTGCTGCTGCCTAACAAATGATTTAGATGTAGTTCATATAACTGTGCCAAGGAATGTGATACTGATCCCTGTCTATCAGCTTCCTAACTAAACAAATGTATGTGCATGTTATGAGACATGAGCATACATTGTATTTGCCATACAAATCCAAAATTGTCTTAGTTGTGATATAAGGGTAGTGTGGAATTTGATCAGTATTTCTGTTTAATCTAGCCTCCTATCCAGTAAATACTGGGGCTCTTTCCCGGGGGGGGGAATATGGCAGGGGTTGGAACTGACCACTCACCACCATCTAGTGCTGAGGTTAAGAATGGTGGAGTTATACCTCCACCCCCCTCATATGTGTACATGGCATAGTGGTTAATTAATTAAGCACAGGGACAACTTTCCCTTACCTACTGAATTATTTTGCCCAGTTGGCAGCCTGGTAACAGTAGTACAGATTAAAGAAACACATGACTATTCAAACAGGAGCTGTGAGTGAGTGGATGAGTGAGATGCTTGGTGCTGTCACCCTTCTTATCAGTGTCCCTATCAGACAGACACTGCTCCTGCAATACTTGCTCTCATGCACAGCACAGCAGCCTGGATTAAAATGCTGAACCCTTCATCTTGCTGTTATCCAGTGAAGAACATTCTTCGACAGCTTACAATGTCAGTTCCTTTCCTCGTACCATTCGCCCCCTAATCTTCCACACAGTCTGAAAAATTATTTATCAAGAATTAAATAGTAGTTTACAAGCAGTACAGGTACAGTTTCCATGGGATATCAAGAAAGAACAAGAAGGAATGAAATGCAAGTACAGAATGTCAGACAAATTATTGAAATATAAGAAAAATTTGCAAAATTAATTTGGTGATATGGACATGGGTAATGCATGGATGACAGCAGGATGTCTCTTGAGAATGCAGAAATGAAGATGCTGAATAAATGATCATTAAGGAGACCAAGTAAGGGAAGATATGGAAAACAGACAAGAAATTGAACATGTAAACAAATGGATTAATAAGATAATGGAATGAACACATTGATCAAATGGTGGGTAAGAGATAGTGATAAAAGAGATTTGTTACCAAAAAGGAGGAACTTGGAAAGACCAAAAATGAGGTGGAAGGATACAGTCAAGCAGGAAGACTGACTGGATGGAACAAGACACAGCTTAAAGCAGAAAAAAAAAAGACAGAAGAAAAGCACTTATAGAAGAACAGCTTCATAGTTCACATGTGTAAAATCTTAAAAAAATCTGGGGTGTAAGTTCCCTTAACAATAGACTTACATTATGTTACGATATGGTGATATTAACTGACATTTCTTGGTTATTTAATGATGATTTTCTAGCTGCATAGGTTATACAGCTGTAATGACAGAACAAATGTGAATATTAGTTTGTAAATTATGTGGAAATGTTCATGACCTATTTTAAGATGCACTCTGAATGTTGCCTGGAGAGATTGAGAAAGAACTCAGTCATAGCAGCTGGTCACTAGGGTGAAATTTCAGCCATGGACCTCATGAACACAATGCAGAAGTGCTGTTTAATCTTAATGCTTGGTGAGGAAGATCCTAAATGGAAGAAACTTAATAATGAAATGATGAGATGAGTTAAAAACTTAAATCAAGAAATATTAAATGTGAATTTCAATCTGTAATGTGTTAATGAGTGTAATTCATATTTACAGTGTTTCTGTGCAGGATGTTATTTCTGCATTCAGTTATTTTTAAAGAGTTCTGTCTTCTGGGATATGACATGTCGTCTACTGAAGGTAAACTGGTAAATTCATCTAAGAGGTTGAAGAATAAGCCAAGCAAGAAACCAGCATGAAGCAGGCAGCAAGTAGTGTTCATAATGTTAAATTATTCAAAGACACCCAAATAAAATAGCTGGTTAACCCACATAATCTAGAAACTACATAAGAAAAACAAAACAGCATTGCAGTGAGAAGCAGATTCTTTCATCACAACCTGTATACTTGATGATGGGCAGTTAGGCCAAGCATGTAATGACAATAAAGAGAAAACGAAAACATGTAGTGACAATAAAGAGAAAACGACGGAACAGCTTAACCGATGTTCCACATAGAAAAGAAAAGCAAAATGCAAAGTCAGAGCAAGTATAGAGGTTTCAGTGGGTTGCAAAGCATCATAGGACCGAAGACAGAACTCTTCAGAACCACCTCTGTGAGAATTTCCAGTTCTAAAGTTATGTTTAAGTTTTTGAACAAATGTAGCATCAAATGATATTGGTGTGATTACCTGGCAGAACTGTGGCAATGACTTATTTTAAGAGATCATTATGGTATTAAGTGGCTATCTCACTTGCCCATGCACTTGCAACAGCAACACAAAACCAATGAGATATCATACCTGGAAGTCAAGTTCAATTCCCTTGCGAGATGTCATCTCCTGAACCTCCCTGGCAATATTTTCTTGTGTTGTTCCTTCCACATCAATATAATAGCATTCTGAAGCTGCATAATGGCAGGAAATTGCTTTACGGAAACCCTGTTGGTCATATATATGTTCACTTAATATATCACTTGTAGTACCGTAACATGTCTGCAGACAGCTCTATTTCAAGTATCTGCTTAAGTACAAATGTGTTCCACAGGATTACACATTAAAATGACTGGTGACATATAGTAAATATATTATTTAAATTCACAAACATATCTTTAAATTAAAAATTTTGTTTTATGTCCTTTACCTTAGTCTTGTTAATACCAGAGCCATGAATAAGAAGTGGATGGAAGAAAACAGTATCTCCCTTTTCCATTGGAAGCGCTACCAATGGATGATCAGCAAATCCTTCAACTCGATGGAATGCTTTGTTAACTTTATGCTGGAAAATAAATAAATATGTTATTGCCAGTCACTTCCAATAATGGCTATGGTATGTGGTAGAAACCTTCCTTGAAATAAAAAAATCCCCAGCTTTTATGGAACTTATTGTCATGTTCATGTCAGTTCTCCATTTGGCACACCCTGCGGCTCCACCAATACCTTCACAACCTGTTTCTCTGTGATCCATCTTAATATTATAGTCTCTCTTCTAATCTGGTTCACATTTTAAACAAGGTATCACAGTACCCACAACACAGAAGGCTGATGTGGGTAACCAAAATCTAAAAAATTTGTATGACCTGTTTCTCCATGCATGCACCACAGCCCGCCAGGACTTAACCTCTCTAACACCGTTACGTGAAGAGTACAAATACTGAGTTTACTTCATTCTAGCTTACATACAAATGTTTGCTTAACTTTCTCTTTATGGCAGTAAGCAGCCTGACTACTGAGAGGAACTGGACAGACTAGCAGAAGCAGCAGCCAGGAGAAGGAAGGCTCTTCTCAAGGAAACTGTGGGCCTATCTGGGGTGATGGTGGGAACTCTGCTATACTTATCAGCAAGTGATGGAGGGTGGCTGGAGTTACCTGACAGAAGAAGAACTCCCTCCCTACACTGGGTGGCTGAAGAAGGGGGTTTCCAGGTGCTATGGAGAGGGCTCTGATGAGAGGTGCATGGAGGAGGGGAAGCTGAAGGAGGTCTTAATGGGAGCGACTAATGTGACCGTCAATAAGAGAAACTGAAGGGCTTAGCAGAGGATTGGTAGTGATGGGGCTCCCCTCTTGAGTGGGGGGATACATCTTGGCTGTGCTTGGTTGTGGGTCCAGCTGGGGCCAGTGAAGTGGTTCTGCTATTCCTTTCCCTGCATTGAAGAGCTCAGGTGTTGCCTCTTCTGCCTGTCTGCTGTTGTGAAGAGGCAGTAAATATATTTCAGTGGCTCTGGTGAGAGGTCAATTTTGGGTGAGACCAAATGATCTCTTGACAGGGGTGAGTAGCTTGTCCATCAAGAAGAAGAATGGGGCAGGTCAGTGAATAAGCCAGCTAGGAAGAGACTGCCTTTTCATAATGAAACTCTGTGCTTTGCTGAAGCTTGGTTACAGGTCCAACTGAGACTGAGGTGTTGGCCTAACTCTCCCTGTTGGTGACAAACAGCAGCAGGGATATCCATCTGTCAGCAGTCCAAGAGAATATGTCAGTGCTTCACTCTGTTGGACATTGATCAAAGATCTTTGACTCAGCATGGGTAGAGCTGACAGACAAGCATCAAGAGGGCGTCAGTGTGAAGGGCCAGTTCACTTCAGCTCATATCTGTACATCCATCCATCAGCATATCTGACCACTACTCACTGGATTTCAGTGAAGTTTCATATTGGAAATCCACACTAAACACTGTTTGGTGAATTGTATTTTAGTCCATACTGGTCCAACATATTCATTGCTTTATATGGACCTAAAATAAACAATTTTTTTCTCAAAAATGCTCATCAAACACAGAAATCAGTATGGCCTGCAGGACATAAAATATCAATCTAATTTAGATCTACAACTTAATGAAAAAAGTTTCAATCTAATGAATATTTAACAAAACAGAAGGAAAAATAGTGTAATGCTATGCAGTGTGATATTAATTTTGCAACAACAAATCTGTATCTGCAGTAAATTAACATTATACCTAAGTAGTGAATTACATACCTTAAAGGAGAAGACTCATTGGACACCCAAAACTATGGTCGAAGAAATAACCTATTCAGTATGACGGTGAAATGCACCAGAAAAGTAAAATATTTGTGTGTGTGTGATGGCCATTACAGTGATGACGATAATAAATTAACATAAGGTTAATCATGTAACTCTCTGGAAAATACTCTGTGATTTAGTTCGCAAGCGAACTATACCGACTGAGTGACTCCCACTTTTCGGTGAAGTTAGTGCCCACCTCAGAAGATAGAGGGTGTCACATGGTCAGCACAATGAATCCCCATGGCCGTTAATTTCAGTTTTCTAGACTGACTATGGAAAATACATGACTTCTAAATTAGTGAATGTACATCTTTTCACTCTTGTTAATATAGTGTGAGGCTGGCAGTTTTAAGTGACTTACATCCCACTTTGGATAATCATGTGTCAGTAGTTCTCCCTTATGGGTTCCTGGAATCACAACCAGACAACCATTATCTTCGTTCACTCTCTCCATTGCAGTCCATGCAGCCACAATGCATTCAGGAGGTCTGAATGGGAAGTAGTGTAGATCCTGCAAAGAATACCGGTATTCACAGTTGTTATTTGTATCAATATTGACATATAGATAGGAAGATATATGTATAAAGACAACTGAAGAACCTTCATACTTTTGACATTGAAACAGAATTAAATAAAATTCATCTATCTCCATCTGGCCCAAAAGGTAGTAAGTCTGTCTAATGCAGATTTACTTCATGCACTATTCTCACGGAGCCTAACATCCACGGTGGACAAGAGTTTACTGTACTGCTTTTCAAAGAAAATTTCCTCTCAGAGTCATGGCACTCCTTTTGAGCTACATTTTGAAATGACATAAGAGAATATTGTTTGAAAATATTCTCACATTGATATAATATATATGACTGATATGACATACATGTATATTGATAATATATATTAATTTTAATGTATGCTATAATTACTAGATATCAATTACTTTATGGATGCATGATGATATTTTGTGACTGTTAAAAACTGTTTACAGATATGGTACATATATAGTAGTAGTGACAATACTGAACATTAATATATCATTTATGTAATTTGTTTTAGAAGTACTAATGTTCAGAGTATTTGTGTTTATTAAACAAAAGGTAGTAAATCATGTGACACACACTGGGCAAATCATGTGGGAGGAGGAGAGACTTTTGCTACATGGATTCTGTCATACCTACTAACATAATATGAAACAAATTTTAAACTGATGGTAATAATGTACACCAAGGACACCAACAAATACACAATACCTGCAACAATGGAAGATAACAAATACTAGGGGCAACTTTCACAGAGAAAGTACTTTATGGACTTAAGACGGTAATTATGAAGAGACGAGGTAGTGAAGACTTATGTATGAGAAATGAACATACCAACCTGACATCAACAAGTAATATGATTATCTCTCATTAAAACCTTACATTGGGAAGTAGGGGTGATCATACTCATAATTTTGTAGCCTGAGAAATACAGTATTTGTGGTACCTGATGTAGTGGATGTTTTGATGTCAACTTTCCTGAATCTGGAGGTTTGTTGATAAGCATAGTATGCATTGCTTTGATGTTGGGACCTGTGAAACATTCCACATAATCCAGCACCTAGCCACATAATGAAATAATATTAGTACATTTAAGAGTATGAACTCATAACAGAACAAGTGGAAGTGACTGTACTGATTGGTTAATTCTGTTTCATCTTCAGACATTTCTGAGATTTTCAACTCTATTCCGACCTGTTCAAAGGACATTTTCTGGCTCAACAGTTGGCACACATCTAAGTCACGTATATAAAAAATTATGCAACTGAATACATCAGAGGATATTTTACAGTCTACGACTCTATTTACTACTGTCACCACAACTTTCTGTAGAGATGCACTATAGGTTAAATATGAGGGCTATTCAGAAAGTAACCTCCATTTATTGTAGGCAATTAATGTAGGAATGGGGAGATCTCGTGCATGTGAGATAGCATCACACATCTCATTGCCTTTTAAATCATCATACAACTGGTCACCTAGTGTCTGTTGTTGTTTGTACAAAGTGAGTTATGATGTGTCTTGTGACACATATACATGTATACATGTCCTTGCAAAAACGGTGATATTAAAACCATTAACATTTTATCATAATGTTATTCAATTGGGAGCCTCGATGTCTCACAACCCTATGGGCCTCCACCCTTTTCTTTAAGATCCATCTTCATATCATTATCCCCTATCCATCTTGGTCTTCCAAGTACTCACTTTTCAAGAGGTTTCACAAAATATGCATGTGCAGCCCTGCCCAACTACATGTATACCCCACTGTAACTTTCTATTTCATTACCCTAACAATATTAGTGGCTTGAATATACAGGGCTACTATAACTGATTCATTCGTTTTTAAAACGCTATATTTTCCAAATCATTCATGTACAAATACGATTGATACATAAAAAGAACCGTAAACTCACCAAATTTCTTCACACTCTACAAATGTTCTATGTGTACCCCTTGGGTCACACGACACACGTCCAGGCGGTAGTCGAGCTCGTTCCACACATTTTGTAGCATCATCCTGTCAATGGTCATCACTGCAGCATCGATGCGTTCCCTCAGCTCTACTAGTGTTCCTGGCAGTGGGGGTATATAAACACGATCCTTAATGTACCCCCAAAGGAAGAAGTCACAAGGCGTTAGATCAGGTGATCTTGGGGGCCAAGTGAACAGAGCTACATCATCCTCACCAACACGCCCAATCCAGCGTGCCCTTAAATTGCCAATACCACCGCAAATGCTCTGTTTACATGCCGGTTCTTTTCCGTACTCTCTTTTGAATGCGCGTTGCACTGCTATAACAGATGAACATCTCGCATATTCCAACAAACAAAAACTCTTTTCTTGCTTTGCCGCCATTTTGTAAAGGCACTGAACTCGTGCGGCCAACTGGTGCACAAAATCAAACTTGGTGAGTTTACAGTTCTTTTTATATATCAATCATATTTGTACGTGTATTACTTTGGAAAATATAGCGTTTTAAAAACGAATGAATCATTTATAGTATTATTAACATACTTGTTACATAATCAATTAGGAGGAAGTAAGTGCGTAATATTTAAACATACCTTTGGATGTAGAATATACTTTGAGAAAACATCGTCCCAAACAATATCTTGCACCTTGTAATACAAGTATTGACCTGTTGCATTTGTCTTGATTAGTGAAATATCCTTCATCAGGGTCATATGTCCTTGTGGCACATGGCCTTCACAGATATCAACAAACCTTTGACTGGAAGAACATAAATATTTTTTGCAAGAATTTTCTTTTCTTTTTAAAGAGAATGTCATGCAGTAATTAAAAGGAATGAAGTTTCCACTTTTGTGCACTGGATGGTTCAAGTTGCACTGCTGTACAACTGTTTTTTAACAATATAATACATATACATGGTAAAACAAATATCCTCTACACAAAATCTTGTACTTCCTTATGGAAGAAAGCTCAAACTTGGTTGCTAATGACTTGG
Organism: Cryptotermes secundus; assembly: GCF_002891405.2. Classification (NCBI taxonomy): domain Eukaryota; kingdom Metazoa; phylum Arthropoda; class Insecta; order Blattodea; family Kalotermitidae; genus Cryptotermes; species Cryptotermes secundus. The sequence continues at coordinate 1,101,434 of NW_019727090.1, forward strand.
ACCCATTAACATTCAAGGAAATTTAAAAGCAGTTGTCTACTGTGTATAAAATTTTGAATGACTAGTGCAAGAATAATTTTTCTATCAAAAAGAACAAGATGGATACTTTTTCCTGAATAAATATTCATGTGGTGACCATGACACTTAAAACTCAATGTAAAGTGGTGCACAACAGTAACAGATAGTGATTTACAAAACCATACTTCTTGTGTCACTCTAGGACAATGACCCTTGATACACAGCAAGCAATACTCTCTTCTGCAGAACATTCCAGTGCAGCTTTCTGTTTCCATTACTGAAGGATTTAATATAGATTTCCCAATTTTCAAGTTGTGAACATACTCAAGATGCAAAGAAACAGGAGTTTGTAGGAGGACCACATAATGAGCGATTCTTATTATTATTTTTTTTATTGCTAGTGGGGTGGGACTAAGTCCCTTGTACTGCGGCCACTTCTGGCCTATTGTACCAGCCCCAGATGATAAGTGAGGGTGACTGTGGAGCAATTGTCGGAATGAAGATTGGCAGGGGAAACCGAAGTACTCGGAGAAAACCTGCCCCAGCGCCACTTTGTCCACCACAAATCCCACTTGACCAGATCCAGGATTGAAGCTGGGCCACTGCGGTGGGAAGGCAGTGACTAACTGCTTGAGCTATGGCGTGGCCACATAATGAGTGATACTACTGCTTCCAGAGCTGGTTCAGGAAAGGAAACATTGCAAAGAATGAGGGGATAAATATAGTGAAAGCTTGTTATCATGGACTAATAGGGGGACAGGGTGTCTGTTATTTATATCCACTATTGAAGGGGTATTCATGGAAGTACAATATAGGATACATAGTCAGTACATGTAACAATGCAAGAAACAGAAGCACACAATGTGATTACATAAAGGTTTTTATATTGGGGTTCCTTTTTATTTTAAAGTTATCTAACCACACAACCTTCTTAAGGCCTCAACATCTCTAAAAATTTACTGTACAAAGAAAAAATTTGGTTATGTAAATGATGAAACCACTGTTAAAAGTACCTGTGTCCAAAAACTTTTCTAGTTACATATTTAATATAGATAATGTTCCTTTCACAATTCTGTTATTCTATTGCTGTCACACACATATGGGTTGTGAACACAAATAAATGAAGACTGTTTTTAACTCTGTTACGAATACACAGTGATTTAGATTATAAGGACAGAGGGTAATGCATTACCGACATTCCTCTATGAGTTCATCTTCAACTAGACGTGGTATCACAAGGTAACCATTTTCTTCATAAAAAGTCCTCTGGTTATAGCTGAGTAATGAATTGTCTGTGGTGTACTTGAAATTTTCTGTAGATGGTTGTTCTGCTATTGCTCCAGTTTCAGAAGGTCTCTTGTTCGTAGTTAAAGAATGACTATTAACAATAACGGTATAATTTTCACAAAATAATGTAACAAATATAACATGATCGATCAGTGTGGTGTACTATTGCTGTTCACATTTAAATGTAAACACATTCTTAATTGGATTGATTAAGTCATGATAGTGTGAGTTTTTTTTTAACTATTTTAATTTCTCAAATGAAACAAGCCTGTGCAGAGTTTCTTTTTAGTGTTTTATGCTAAAGAGCAAGGCCAACCTGACTGGAGGTGCAACAGTATAAACTTGTATAAGGCAGCAAAATGACATCCAAAAATAATTTTGGTCACTTCCTCAATGTTGCGAGAATCTTATTATGCCTCTCGCTGACAGTGGCAAGTGGAGTGGAGAACACAGCTTCTTAAAGCTGAAGTTTTGTAATGTAAGCATGATTAGAGACATTGCTAATTCCATTGGAAATAATTTCAGTTATACAAAATTTGGTCAGGAGTTGGAGTTGGCTACTGACTTTGTTGCCCTTATGGCTAGGAAAGTGAAGTTCTTTCTTTAAGAAAGAACACTGTTAACACTATAGTCTCTAATTATAAAAGATTATTAACTCCATCCAGTGTGACTGATAAATGTTCTTATTTCTTTTATTCTTTCATCCTTGACAGGTTTCGGTCTGAGAAACCATGGTCTCTCAGACCGAAACATGTCAAGGATGAAAGAATAAGGGGCGGGGGAAGAAGAATAAAACATTTATCAGTCACACTGGACGGAGTTGATAACCTTTTATAATACTGTTAGTGTAATGGACCAGGATGAACCATATCAAACCATAGTCTCTAATTCTTCATTAAGGACACATATGATTTAATTTAGATACAATACACATGCACATGTGTGTGCATACGCACACACACTCCTCCCTCCTTCTTGTCATGATAACAGATGATTGTGACTGAACAAAATGTGTACTATTTAATTCACAACATTCACCCACTTTCTGACAAGAATTGCTACTCCCACGTGGTCATTCTCACCACAATTGCATAACAGAAATATATTTTTGTTATGGAATAAAAGGTACACAGTGTGTTTATTCTTGAAATCTATATTAGGAATACTTTTTTAAAATTGTGTTGCAGAAAATTCAGAAAAAAATTTTTTCTCAGTGTTCCAATTCCTTTGAAAGTAGCAAAACCTCAAATGGCCAGATACAGCTGTTGCGACGGTGGCGGTGGCAGTGGCAGTGGCAGCAGCAGCCGCCACCTGTAAGGTATTTACAATTTCAAGTAATAAAAATTGACTTCATCAGAATACAATGTTATGTCCATCTATGCCTAATTCCAGCATACTAGTCCATGAAATAAATTAAGTTTCATCATTAGATTGGAAATTTTAATTATATAATTATGATATAAATAGGATAAGAGTTGTAGGACTAGAAATCACTTAAGCAGAGTAAGCTTTACAGTTTTATCTGCAGTTTCTCGTTTCAAATGCAAGTAATGAGAAGAAATACACATTCTTGCAGCAAGATGGTCGAATCACCCATACAGCAAATAATTCATTGGTCTCTCTTATATAATATTTCTCATGACCAAATAATTATTTGCCCCTTGTGCCTCATTTATTCACTCGCTCTTCCTCCATGTTGTTATTATCTATTGGAAAGTCTGAATCACAGGCTTTACGAGGACAAACTTATATGGAACACTAAGCATGAAATATTATAAATTTTGTGGCAAGAACTTAAAAAAAATCATTAATAACAGGTTCATCAGGCATCAGACATGTCTAATAAATGAAGAAGGCATTTCCAACTCCTGCTATAAGCTGCTGCCCATGTGAGTTGGCCATGTTGCTTGGTTCTGTTATGTTTGTGAACAAATTTTACAGCCAGTTTTGTTAAAGGATACAGGAGCAAACATGCCATGCTTTCCATGAAGATGGTGAAAAATAATCTTCAGTCTCTCTGCTGCCATTGTCATTATCTTCTACTGCACTTCTCAGAAGTAACTGCTGATTTCTAGAAAATGAATATGATACTTTTCTACGTCATGCACTAACAAAAATTCTTGTATTCCATATAAGCGAATGGTAAAGGAAGGAATGTATTATGTTTGCAGATGCAGCTTTGTCATCTTAAACCTTTACGGATTTCACCCTTTGAGCTGTTCCAATCCAGAATCAACTTCTGAAATTACTAGTAGGATTCCTCGGACAGGGATCAGTCCTTTGCCTACACCTGACAGAATGAACACAAAGAACAAAAAAAGACACACATCCATGCCCCAGTGGAATTTATACCAATAATTTAATGTTCAAGAGGCTGAAGACATGTGCCTTAAATAAAACAGTCACGGAGACTGACTATAATAAAAATTAATTTGTAATTATTATATTTCCTAATAAACTGTTGATATCCATGATTTATTTAAACCGTCTTGCAGTGCATACACTCATTTATCTCCTTCTCTCCCTCGCACTACATGTTTCGGCATAATAATGCCATCTTCAGGTGCTTACTTATCCACGCCAAACTAGTTCATTGCATGCCTTGTTCTCATATTAAAATAACTAAAATATGTATCTGTCATATACATTGTCAAACGTTAAAAATATTAAAATTGTTCAGGATACCACATCGCTACGTCGCCCCTCACTACGCCAGTCACGCCCATTCTCCTCTGTTGGAGCACTCCTTCACTATCTTGTGTGTGTTGTGCTTTTGGTTGTGTCTTGCTCCTGTGACTGCGTGTGTTATACTGTTGGGCCTCCTGGGTATGTGTGTGTGTTCTGTCTTCGTTTTGAGTGAGTTATNGATACATATTTTAGTTATTTTAATATGAGAACAAGGCATGCAATGAACTAGTTTGGCGTGGATAAGTAAGCACCTGAAGATGGCATTATTATGCCGAAACATGTAGTGCGAGGGAGAGAAGGAGATAAATGAGTGTATGCACTGCAAGACGGTTTAAATAAATCATGGACTTAAATCAGTGCAACAGGACGCTAAAATATAACATTAAACTGTTGATATATTTATAGTAATTTACTCCCAGAAGCTATTCATTGTCATGACATCTCAGACAGCACGACTGTGTGGGGTTGAGCCATGAAACCACTCCACAACATGCAGTGCCAGATTTAAACACACTGGGACCCTATGGTACATAAAGTTTGAGAGACCCAATGACATGTGAAAACGGCATTGTTTTAACAGGAAGGTAAAATAAACAGAAACAGTAAAGATTTAAACTTACATAGGTTACTGATGAGAATGTTAAAAAACTAACAGAAAAGCTAACTATTGCAATGGTAAGTTAGGAGTTAAATATGCTTTATTTTATTTTATGCAGCAATTAGGAGCTTTAATATAAAAATACCATAACTAAAAAAAATATGTCTATTATTTTGTGTACCCTCATAATGTCAGTCTATAAGCTTGGCTTATTTTGCTTATATCAGCCAACATTGTTCCTGATGTCTGATAAAATACTGTTTCCTATACTGCTCGTATTACAACAGGGCATGCGGTAGTGTAGTTGGTTGAGGCACTATCCTACAAGCCGGAAGGTCACGGATTCAAGTCCTGATGTCATTGCATTTTTGTCAATTGACCTTATCCTTTCAGCCGTACTATGGCCCTGGGGTTGACTCAGCCTTTAACAGAAATGAGTACCAGGAATGTTCTTGGAATATTTTTTGGGGTAAAGGGCGGCTGGCGCTTAGGGCTGCCAACCATGCTGCCATCTATGAGCTGATTGTCTAGAAAATGTGAGAACCTCACTATCTCACAACCCTATGGCCCTCCGTGGCCTGTTACAGGGATATCTTTACTTACTTACTTACTTTTACACTATTATAACATACATAAACTTCACAGCCAATGGGAGAGGGGGTCAGGTATCTGCAACTGCTCTCCCCCCAATTATTAAAAAATCAGAATTTAAAGAAATGCTGAAATATGCGAAATATTAATATCAAACATTAAAATTACTGTAGTTCCTTGATTCTAATATGCTATCAATTGATAGAGAGCTTCATGCATAAAACTTATATCAGAATTTACAGAAAAATATTCTTTTTCTTACAGGCTTAGTGACAAGAAAAGAAGTCAAAAAATTATTTTTTGCCTAAATTATGTGAATTTAAATTTCTATATTTAATTCTTTCAGTTTTTTTAATTATTTAGTGTTTGAAGTTGTAGGCTATTTTTTGTTTAAATCTGCTGTCTATAGTGAATAAGAGTGATTCTTTCATATACCTTTGACCAAAATTGTGTTTGATTTTTGAAGTGAGACTTGTAAATTGAGCCAAATTCGCCTGGGTGTTTTAGACCAGGTACTTGGAAAATACACCGAGTGTGAAAGGGTTATGGTAAAAGGTAAAGTCCCTTAGCTTAGCTTATTAAGCACTACGGCATGAAGGCGTATGTGTCGGTGGATGTATAGATCCACAGTTTCTTGACCTCGGCACTAGCTGGAGGTGTGTGGTCGGCTTCGCGCCCCGGCCGCTTTATCCCCGGGAAAGAACCCCCGGTACCCATGGCATAGGAGGTTGCGTGGACCCCAGAGTCGGTCTGGACAACGTGGAGAAAATTCTTGACTCTACCTGAACTCGAACTCCGACCCTTCGGTCATCCAGCCCGTAGCCAGTCAACAGTTTTAAAATGTCCCATTAATCGAAATATCGAATAGCTGAATTTGGCTGGTCACGCCACCAGAAATATAACTAAGTCACAATTCTGTCCATCAGGTTTAAACTGAAGTTCTTCAGAGTAAAATACTTCGTCGACCCTGAGCTCTAGAGCGTTCTTTCCAGAAGTCTTCCTCCCCGTCTTCCATCAAATCAGCCGTCACCCATACATTTGTTTAGTGTACGCACAATAACGTAAATTTGGTCACACCTCATTCGTAGGCATTGTTTTTGCAATTGAGAATAATACAAGCTGGTACTTATGGTCATCATCAGTTATGAGTAGCATCACCGTTACACGCTGCTCTTAATAATCTGTGATTCTAAATTTAACTTCTTTTGCATCTTAGCATCAACGGCGTAATTTTGAGGCATATCAAAATTCACCGCCGTCTCGTCTGCACTTCATATACTCGTATGCTTAGATGAATGGTTTTGTTTCTTCCATTACTGAATAACGTACCGCAGAAACATTTGCGACTTCCCTTCAAAATCAGCTGAATCTTATCGATGCCTGGGTGACAGTCCTTCCCGGCGCATTAATCTGTTGCGCTAGCCTCGCTCAGGTTTAAAGTCTCTTATTCCGAGTGGTTTAGCAGTTTATGTTGCCCTTACTTACACAGCCTGGCGTGTGATAATAGACCATCCCTTTTGAACCGGGTTTTCTAACGAAATGGAGAACTGTAGCATCCACATCAGGGTGTCTTCTTTTCTTACGTTCTGCAAAGCACTTGACGGTTGCCTTACATGAAAACGCGGAAGCGCGACCATCCATTCAACGACCGTTCAGCGACGAACGCTTGCTTCGCCTGTTGTAACTTTATGTCCTGCAGCTTTAGTCCCGACTTGTTCTGCTTGTACTATGGCTTTTCGTTTGAATGCCGCGTCACAATGGCACCGTTTCGAAGACGCTTTAAAGCGGCAATTACCTACCGTATTTGGGGTTTGAAATTATGCTTAAAAAGTAAAATACTAGAAAGAGTAGCACTAAGCATATCCAACGGCGAGCTGTGACAATAACCTAACCGTCAACAATGCCAACGATTCCCACTCCCAACTCCCCGTCCCGAGTCTTGATTCTAATGAAGGTTTCAAGAAGCAACAACGGGAGTAGGTGTAACAGTGAACGCTGACGAATCTTTCTTCGTCCCAGATTATTAATTAATATTAATAGTACTTGGTGTTAAACGTAGCAAGTCGGAATTCTCATAAAAGATAATCCAATTGCTGGAATTAGCGACCATGCCTCATGCGAGCTCCAGGTCCCACTGGTCCGGTGCGTAGCGCATGGTAATGGTCCTTTCCCAGGATTATGTGGAGGGCAGACAGTAATGTTGTATTTTAGCGTCCTGTTGCACTGATTCTCGTCCATGATGTGTATGTATTGGCCGTCTTCGGCAACACTGTGCCATCCCCAGGTGAGTTATTTACGTTAAGCTATTGCACTGCTCTCCATTATTGTGTCGTTTATAAAATTATTTAAATGTATATTCTTCATTTACTATAATAAAATTTTTATATATTAAAATTTGTTAAGATTTATCATCTAATACGTCTTAATTCAAACTCGCGTATTATATCGTTCTTCCACTATGGGAGTCGTTCTTCCTATATTTTGTGTATACTGTGTCTTGTGATGTGTCCTTTTNGCGTGCTTTGTAGAGCGCGGCCAGCGCGGACGGCTGACAACCTTACCTCCACCTGTGAGCCGATTGTCTAGAGAAAATGTGGGAGCCTCGACGTCTCACAATTCTATGGGCCTTCAAGACCTGTTGCAGGGATAGCTTCACATTTTACCTCAAAGATGCTTCATGTTTGTGAACGGAACGGTCTAACATGCTCAGCTCTTGCAGGCGACGATGGTGATGACTACTTGGTAACTGCAGCTTCCAAGCCCTATCACCTACTTCATACACTGTATACAGTAACACTTTTAACAACGGAATACTTCCGAAATCTCCTCTGTTGCTATTTTTTCAGTTCACCTAATCCTTCCAGCCGCACTATGGCCCTGGTGTCGACTCAGCCTCTAACAGAAATGAGTACTAGGAATTATTTAAATAATTTTTCTGGGGAGTAAAGCGCGGCCGGAGCGTAAGGCTGACAACCTTACCGCCATCTCTGAGCCGATTGTCTAGATAATGTGGGACCCTCAACGTCTTACAACCTTATGGGCCTAAACGGCCTGTTACAGGGATGGCTTTACTTTTTTTACTTTACTGTTCACGACTAATGTTATGGACTTAAAAGATTTTCCTTGGCCTTAGTTGTACAATATAATTTTTCGACATCGATTCTTAGACGCCATCAAATTTAAGAGGCACCCTAATTTATGAAATTTAAATATTTTAACAAAAGTTCGCTTTAGAATCAAGGTAATACGTCAAGTTAAAAAAATTTTCTATTCTGTATACTCTTAAGTCGATCCGTACAAATACTCTTATAAGCTTGAAAGCGAGTTTCTGCCTACACTTCCTGCCCCCTCTGCCGCAGATAGAAATCCTGGTAGCGGCCATGTGCATAAATGTTAATTTGTTTCTTTGATATTTGCTTGTCTGGTATTGAAACTTGTCTCTGAATGTTAAAGAATTATTTAATTTGATGAAATGTCAACATCACTACAGAATCTCGTCTGCGTTACTACCGTACACCGCAGAATTCATGGATATTTCAGTACTACGCGACTGCAAGCATCATGATCTATGAGGTATACTTACTGAATATACTTATAAAATGTTTTAATCTAAAAATTCAAAGTCTTCTGTAACGCCGTATAGCCTGGTAAAAAGATATCAATACTTTGGAGAAATTCCTAAATTCACCTTCTGTCCGAGGATGGAGGCGGCAGGTTCTATTTTCTACCCTGAATATCGAAGCAGCATGTTACACCGAAACGTAACTACCTTCCTACCATACTACACTACGCCACATTCTATTACAAAGCAATTTTCACATTCGCTTCCGTGAGAACCTCAAATCACATATAAATAAGAGTAATTTCTTCTTGCTCTTACTGCACTGACAGCAAGCTGAAAACATCTTCACTCACTTCAGGCGTCAATTAAGTAACAAACACATAACTGCGTAGTCTAGCAGTTTAGACTTTGACTATTCGAAACCTACTTTGCTATATTCACAATATAGGTCATCAACCAGCTGACACAGTTCGGTCTGCCATCTTCAGTTACTCCTCAGAACTGATAGCAACTGCTGGTTACGTGGTTCTTGTCGGCAATGCAGAAGACCTCACTGATTAGTCCAGTCTTCTCTAGCGTGATATTCCTTGTGATTTATTTTACGCTGTCAGCATCTCATATTATACAGCGTCAGCTGGTGGGATAATTAGTGAGTAATGAGCATGAAAGGAAGCAGTTGTGGCCCAATTCAGGCGGTTGCCTGGAGTGACTGAGGGAAACCACGAGAAACCTCATTAAGCATAGCCGGTGTCCCGGCTGAGACTCGAACTGAGCACTTCCCGTATAGAAGTCTAGGGTGTTATCGCTACATTCCCGGTCGGTATACGATCTACTTCCGCATTCATCTAACGTCTAACTGATTTGCTAAACATGTTCATGATCGCACTGGAGTATAGTTGGTACATCAAAGATTAGATAAGGTCAAACTATTTCTATTATATAGTTATATATCTGTGCCATTAACATGACCGACTTTACATTTATTTATAGTTTCGGATATTATCTAATGTATATATATTTACCGTCCTTTCTTTCCCTTGCCGTTGTCGCCGCTGCCGTCGTTGGTCGTTTGGCTCGCAGCTAGGGCGGGCTTTACCTGGCTCCACCGCTTCTCCGACTCCACCACTGCTCTTCACTATGGAAAGGGGGTATCAGGTCCGGGACTTGACCTGGCTTGTCTATGGGCGCCAGCAACTCTGGATACAGATGAGAAGTGAAGGGAAAAGGTGGACGGGTTGGGGGAGCTGATGGTGCTCGGGCTAGTCGTGGGTGGAGTGAGAGTCTGGCTCAGGTCGTTTTCGGGCCTCACTTCGACGAGGAGAAAAGAACACACTGGAAACACAAACACTTGGCACCGCTTCATTGTTTTGTAATCTGGGAGCCGCTGAGATACAACTCAGATTGTTACTTTACTGCTCTCGGTACTGGAGAGCTCTGATTCTACAAAATGAGCGGGGTGTTGTTACTTGGTTACACTCTCCTGCAAGCCTGGTCACAATGCACCGTTAGCACTATTGCGTAGCACTTGGGGACTTGTACAGGTTACACTCTCCTGCAAGCCTGGTCACAATGCACCGTTAGCACTATTACCTAGCACTTGAGGACTTGTACAGGTTACACTCTCCTGCAAGCCTGGTCACAATGCACCGTTAGCACTATTACCTAGCACTTGGGGACTTGTACAGGTTACACTCTCCTGCAAGCCTTGTCACAATGCACCGTTAGCACTATTGCGTAGCACTTGGGGACTTGTACAGGTTACACACTCCTGCAAGCCTGGTCACAATGCACCGTTAGCACTATTACCTAGCACTTGAGGACTTGTTTAGGTTACCGCTACCACTGCGTGTGTGGGGTCTGAGAGGGTCACCAGTTCGCAATCGCGTTCTTTTTCAGTATTAATTTTCCTGATTTAACTTTGGAATATTCAGGCATGATTTCACTTAACAGTCGATCTAGAGGGCTAGCTCAGCATCTGCTAGTTTAACTGTTGTGGCGAGACTTCCGAAAAAGAACAAACTCTATGTTTTTGAAGATTCAGAGTTCCTGTGAAAATCTGGGAACGCCTCGTTGCCGTCCTCCAAATCCCCGGGTTGGCTGGATTTAGACAAGAGGGGGGAGGGTTCGATCGAGTTTATCATTCCCCCCAGTGGTCAACTGTTTCGCGGCGAAAGTTGGGTCCTCGCGCTTTTACGATCTTTCTGACGCGGGGTGGATCGAGGGTGTTCAATCTCACGGTCTTCTAAAGGTAGGTCCGTGACGAATTTGAGGCTTAAATTGTCACATTCGTTACGCTCCACAGAAAAAGGTTATGGTACGGTATTTAGAACTTGAATGAAGGGGAATTCGCTAAAGAGTATTCAGAAGGTCTCCACTACAAGATAGCGGGTAATATTCGTTTTCCTAAAACATTTGACTTCCGTGACTAATCGGATGTTGAAAAGCGGCCCCTTTCCTCGACTACTGAAACAGCTCGCCGCTCCTTTCTAAAAGCAGTTTTTAACATTCGGAGAGTTATGACCGGGTCAGATGGCCATCTCTCTAAGTGACAAAAGGTTCTCTCCAGCGTCTTTTTGGACAGATTCCTCTTTTATTAGAGCGTAGGGCCCTTTGTAAAAGTAAGGAGAGTGTCAGGCTGGTTTGATTTAAGTCCGGGGATTGTGACCCGTCATAAACTTTACCTTCTCGGAATTGCGTAAGCAAATTTTCAAGCTGTTACTTCTTTAGAAATTCTATCTCGTCCCAAAATATCTTCCTCTTTTTATGTCAACTGGGCTTCTCTCTTTCTATTTCCAAATTACACAGCACGCTCGGATAGGAGGGAGGCCTGACTTCCCTTCGTGCCAATTGGGTTCAGGTCCCTCTGGTTTGAGTGGGGTGTGAGGTATTACCTCTGCTTCTACGTAGCGGCAAGTACCGACACAAGTAAATAATAACAGGGTGGTTCTTGGTATTGTACAGTTACAATATATATATATATATA
>NW_019727090.1:1113547-1113953 GCF_002891405.2 Cryptotermes secundus
ACTTGGACATTACATGTGTATTTGATATGACAACTGTTGTGATAGTGGTTTCTAAAAAGTGTTTGGTGCCTCTGAAGATGATCCAAATGGATCGAAACATGTAAGGCTAGTAAATCTTCAAGTGAGATAACTGAAATAGTCACATTGGACGAACTTGTCTTTTGTAATCGCAAATCTTTATTATTTATGTGCTGAGCCAACAACTACAAAGCCAATTACAGACACAGCACAGTGTAGATACAAGCAATTACATTATGGACAAACACAGCAAGAAATAAAAGACTAATTAAAAGTAAGCACTGGAGGAAAAACACGTTAATGCAGAGAAGTAAGCAAACAAACAAATAAAGTAATAATAATAATAATAATAATAATAATAATAATAATAATAATAATACGGAAAAGT